>NC_051065.1:145400486-145655486 GCF_004664715.2 Peromyscus leucopus
CAAAAATTGACCACATGCTTGGACACAAAACAAATCTCAACAGATACAAAAAAATTGGAATAACCTCCTGTATCTTATCAGACCACCATGCCTTAAAGTTAGACCTCAACAACAACAAAAATTATAGAAAACCCACAAACTCATGGAAACTGAATAATGCCCACCTGAAACATCAATGGGTCAAGGAAGAAATAAAGAAAGAAATTAAAGATTTCCTAGAATTCAATGAAAATGAAAGTACAACATACCCAAACTTATGGGACACTATGAAAGCAGTGCTAAGAGGAAAATTTATAGCTCTAAATGCACACACATAAAGAAGATGGAGCAATCCCATACCAATGAATTAACAGCACAACTGAAAGCTCTAGAACAAAAAGAAACAAACTCACCCAGGAGAAATAGACGCCAGGAAATAATCAAATTGAGGGCTGAAATCAACGAAATAGAAAACGAGAACAATATAAAAAAATCAATGAAACAAAGAGTTGGTTCTTTGAAAAAAATCAACAAGATAAACAAACCCCTAGCCAAATTAACCAAAAGGCAAAGAGAGAGCACCCAAATTCATAAAATCAGAAATGAAAAGGGAGACATAACAACAGACAACGAGGAAATCCAGAGAATCATCAGATCATACTTCAAAAACCTGTACTCCACAAAAATGGAAAACCAGGAAGAAATGGACAATTTTCTGGATAAATACCACATACCAAAATTAAATCAAGACCAGGTAAACCATTTAAATAGACCAATAACCCCTAAAGAAATAGAAACAGTCATCAAAAGTCTCCCAACCAATAAAAGCCCAGGACCAGATGGTTTTAGTGCAGAATTCTACCAGACTTTCAAAGAAGAACTAATACCAATACTCTTCAAAGTGTTCAACACAATAGAAACAGAAGGAACACTACCAAACTCTTTTTATGAGGCTACAATTACCCTGATACCCAAACCACACAAAGATGCAACAAAGAAAGAGAACTACAGACCAATCTCCCTCATGAACATTGATGCAAAAATACTCAACAAAATATTGGCAAACCGAATCCAAGAATACATCAAAACAATTATCCATCACGACCAAATAGGATTCATCCCAGGGATGCAAGGATGGTTCAACCTACGAAAATCAGTCAATGTAATACACCATATAAACAAACTGAAAGAAAAAAACCACGTGATCATCTCCTTAGATGCTGAAAAAGCCTTTGACAAAATCCAACACCCCTTCATGATAAAAGTCTTAGAAAGATCAGGAATACAAGGAACATTTCTAAACATAATAAAAGCAATTTATAGCAAGCCAACAGCAAACATCAAATTAAATGGAGAGAAACTCAAAGCGATACCACTAAAATCAGGAACAAGACAAGGCTGTCCACTCTCCCCATATTTATTCAATATAGTACTAGAAGTTCTAGCTAGAGCAATAAGACAACAAAAAGAGATCAAAGGGATACAAATTGGCAAGGAAGAAGTCAAACTTTCACTATTTGCAGATGATATGATAGTATACATAAGTGACCCCAAAAACTCTACCAGAAAACTCCTACAGCTGATAAACTCCTTCAGTAAAGTGGCAGGATACAAGATCAACTCAAAAAAATCAGTAGCCCTCCTATACACAAATGATAAAAGGGCTGAGAAAGAAGTCAGAGAAACATCACCCTTTACAATAGCCACAAATAATATAAAATACCTTGGGATAACACTAACTAAACAAGTGAAGGACCTTTTTGATAAGAACTTTAAATCTCTAAAGAAAGAAATTGAAGAAGATATCAGAAAATGGAAGGATCTCCCATGCTCATGGATAGGTAGGATTAACATAGTAAAAATGGCAATCTTACCAAAAGCAATCTACAGATTCAATGCAATCCCCATCAAAATCCCAACACAATTCTTCACAGACTTGGAAAGAAAAATACTCAACTTCATATGGAAAAACAAAAGACCCAGGATAGCTAAAAGAATCCTATACGATAAAGCAACCCTTGGAGGCATCACCATCCCTGACCTCAAACTCTACTATAGAGCTATAGTAATAAAAACAGCTTGGTACTGGTATAAAAACCAACATATGGACCAATTGAATCGAATTGAAGACCCTGATATTAATCCATGCACATATGAACACCTGGTTTTTGACAAAGGAGCCAAAACTATACAATGGAAAAAAGAAAGTATCTTCAACAAATGGTGCTGGCATAACTAGATGTCAATATGTAAAAGATTACAAATAGATCCATATCTGTCACCATGCACAAAACTCAAGTCCAAGTGGATCAAAGACCTAAACATAAATCCAGTTACACTAAACTTAATAGAAAAGAAAATAGGAAGCACCCTTGAACGCATTGGCACCGGAGACCATTTCCTAAATAAAACACCAACAGCACAGACCCTGAGCACAACAATTAATAAATGGGACCTCTCGAAACTGAGAAGCTTTTGCAGGGCAAAAGACACAGTCAATAAGACAAAAAGACAGCCAACAAAATGGGAAAAGATCTTCACCAACCCCACATCTGACAGAGGATTGATCTCTACAATATATAAAGAACTCAAGAAACTAGACATCAAAGTACTGAACAGTCCAGTTAAAAAATGGGCTAAAGAGCTAAACAGAGAATTCACAAAACAAGAACTACAAA
Source organism: Peromyscus leucopus (assembly GCF_004664715.2). NCBI lineage: Eukaryota > Metazoa > Chordata > Mammalia > Rodentia > Cricetidae > Peromyscus > Peromyscus leucopus. The sequence goes on from NC_051065.1 coordinate 145,403,144, forward strand.
TGGCTGAAAGACATTTAAAGAAATGCTCAACATCCTTAATCATCAGAGAAATGCAAATCAAAACGACTCTGAGATACCACCTTACACCTGTTAGAATGGCTACGATCAAAAACACTAATGACAACCAATGTTGGAGAGGATGTGGAGCAAAGGGAACACTCCTCCACTGTTGGTGGGAATGTAAACTTGTACAACCACTGTGGAAATCAGTATGGCGGTTTCTCAGAAAATTAGGAATCAAACTACCTCAAGACCCAGCCATCCCACTCTTGAGCATATACCCAAGGAATGCTGATTCATACCATAAAGATACATGCTCAGCTATGTTCATAGCAGCACTATTTGTAATAGCCAGAACCTGGAAACAACCTAGATGCCCATCAACGGAAGAATGGATGAAAAAAATGTGGTACATATATACAATGGAGTACTACTCAGCAGAGAAAAACAATGAAAGCATGAAATTTGCAGGCAAATGGATGGAACTAGAAAAAATCATCCTGAGTGAGTAACCCAAGCCCAGAAAGACAGTTATGGTATGTACTCACTCATAGGTGGATTCTAGATATAAAATAAAGAACAATCAGACCACAACCCATAGAACCATAGAGGCTATATATATAGCATGGAGGTCCCTAGGACGACTGTGGCTTATATTAAATTTCAGTTTTACTCAATTATTGAAAAAAAATAGCCAAATGAATGGAAACACATGAACTATGAGCCAAAGGCTGAGGGGCCCCCAGCTGGATCAGGCCCTCTGAATAGGTGAGACAGTTGATTGGCTTGATCAGTTTGGGAGGCAACTAGGCAGTGGGACCAAGTCCTGTGCTCATTGCATGAGTTGACTGTTTGAAACTTGGAGCTTATGCAGGGACACTTGGCTCAGTCTGGGAGGAAGGGACTGGACCTCCCTGGACTGAGTCTACCAGGTTGATCCCAGTCCTCGGGGAGGACTTGTTCTGGAAGAGGTGGGAATGGAGGGTAGGCTGGGGGTAAGGGGAGGGGGTGGGAGGGGGGAGAATAGGGGAACCCATGGCTGATATGTAGAACTGAATGGTATTGTAAAATAATATGTATATATAAATCCCACCTGAGAAGGAATGAGAATGTAGACAGCCTTCTTCTCTCCCAGGTCATCACCCTCCACCTGGCAGGGCCAGTTCCCTTCTGAACAGATCCACCTCTCAGTACTAGTTCGGAGGCAGTGGTCCCTAGATGACTGATTTGACACATCATTTCCTGTGGTGGCCTTAAGATGTCCTGATGATAATTGATAAAGACTCCGTTTGGAATACTACCTGCATAGCTTGATCACTACAAACCTATCCTCTACCAGATGTGACAGGATCATTTACACTAGGAATTCTGAAGGGCTGTCCAACTAGACTGCTGGAATGATTCCCCGAAGCTGGCTCCAAGTCTGACTATGCTAGAGCTGACTGGGCGGCACCAATCGGGCTGTGTGTTAGGAACCCCCACAAAAGACTGGCACCTGAGAGACCACAGCTTCTATGTAAAATGACATGTGAAAGCAGATGCTGGGGACTGGGGTTAAGTTTTTCCAAGAAATTTTCTGGAACATGATGCCTAGGAAGATTGAACACCTTCTCCTATATGGGGATCTTCCACACTGTGTGTAATGAGATGGATTTGTATTGGTTGAGTCAATACCACATGGAGTACTGACGTCCTACAAGAGAAAAGAATGTCCTCGGTAGCTCACCACTTTCCTTATCTTTTTCTCATCCATATTTTCTTATCAATGACTTGGATCAAGAAAAGACAAGCTGAAAACTTGCAAATCATCCCAACTTAGAATGAGTAGATGCAGCAGTGCTTGGCAATAAGAGCATCCTAAAGACTTCTGTGGTGACAAGACTGGCTGAGGTTAGCATGAGTGTTTGAAATAGACACTGATGAGGACCTATGATCACCTTCAGAAACCATGTGATCATGTGAGGACAGCCCATGTCAATGGCAGCTTGCAGGAACAGGACTTAGGGGACTATAGCACTGGAGTTCAGCCGAATCCAAACATAGGATGGAACCTCTCAAGTGGATGATACAACTGCAGCAATGTGCCATACCACACACCCAGGAGTGAATAAGGACTCCTCTTCTTCCGTACCCTCTCTAACATTTGCTGTTAGATTTCTCGGTGATAGCCATTCAGACTAGAGTGAAGATGATATCTCAAAGTAGCTCGAATTTTTACTTCCCTAAAGACTAAGGATGTTGAAAAACAGTCATTGGCCATTTGTGTTTCATTTTCTGAATGCTTGAGTCTGGGACAAGGCGAGTGTGTGAGTGGCTACTTGAATCTGGCTGTGTGATGTACTGATTTGTGAGTTTGTTGCAATAAAGTGATTTCTACTTCTAAAAAATAATTAAACGAAACAGCACTGGCAAGTGTGAAATACTTGGAACAAATGAAGTAAGAGTCCAGTGATAGTACTTCAGGTCACTTTTGTCTGGGACTCCCTTAAAAAGAGGGATATTGATAGTGACCAAGAGAAGGGTGGATAGGATAGGGGTGTGAAGAAAAGATCTACTGAAGAAGGAAATGCTTTGATAGAAATGAAAAACATGCAAACATCTGAAGAGCTGCCTCATGGAGACAAGTCTTCCACATGTGTGGGTTCAGAGGGCAGCATTAGTGACAGTTGATGGAAATGATGGGTTGTTGATCAAAAGGAAGAACACATTGCCATACAGAGCAGGGAGATTGCTGGTGCAGGAATCATTCAAGAAACTACAGAGATACAGCAAAAATGTGACTGGAAGCCCCAAGATGCTGTCTAAACTCAGAATCATGTAAGGGATGTCAGTAAAGATGCCAGGGGATAGGACGTAGATAGGGACCATGTGGTAGCTAACTACCTAGCATCATCAAAACAGATAGAGTGGAACGGATCTTTCATAGACTGAAAAATATAGATGAAATGCCATGGACATTCCTTTCCCCTAAGGGGCATTAATTCAGCCAAAGAGACGGACTAGACAAAAGAAGAATTTAAAAGTAAAATGATGACAACATAGGCAGATCTAACATGGGAGGGGGCTGGGGAGTCACTCCTGGGCTAACAGCACACACTGGAGGGTTTTTTTTTTTTTTAACAACTTCAGTTCTAACATTATTACATCACATGTCCTAATTTCTGAAATTACCACAGTTGTATGTAAGAGGCAAGGAGGTAATTTGTGTATAAGTACTTGAGAGGATGCGGGTGGGGTTTTGAAAGGGCAGGGGAGGATGGAGAGAGCGGGCCATGACGGGTGTGGAGGATGAAGGTGGCAAAGACACCAGCCTGGCTATCCAAAGCTGGGCCTCTGATGAGCCTTTTCCCCATGCCACAGTCATCTCTCTCTAGTCCATGTCAAGTGGGTGCCCTTTGCTAACACACGGAAGTGTCCCAGCATCCATAATTCACTAGGGCAGATGTGTGTAACAACAGGAAAGAGAGGCTGGGAAACATCAACAACCCCCTCCCCACCAGCACCCCAGTTATACTCAAAACTCAAAAGATGCCCCAGGCACTCTATGCCAGCTGTCGCTCCCACACCTTTACCAAGCCCTGGGGCTCTTTGGCTTACAATGTGGCACCAGGCTCTGGCAGCAAGCAGCTCTGCCCGATATGCCAGCTGCACTTCAGTCCTCAGTAGCTTGGGTTACTGCCAAAGGCAAGATCTCTTTTCTTCAGAGGGATCAGGCACCCATTTAACAAACACTAGTTGAGTTGGTGTCATGGAGTAGATAGGGTCAAGCTAGTGGTAGACCAGGAAGGTGTTTGTCACTGATAATGTGGAAACAACAGATGAGTAACCTGAAGTCAGTGTGCTGAGCCTGAATGCTGTGAGACAACTCTCTTGGGCCCATAAGATGCCTATGGTCCTGGCTGGATCTGGAAATAGCACTCCATCACAGAGTAGAACAATCATGTCTTAAAACAGTCTTACAACACTTGCTCAAAAATATTACTTCTAAGAAAGCTACTCTGGCCAGGTATGTTCCACTCTGACCCTCTGTGTCCCTCTGAGCCTGTGAATCATGGCATGGTACTTCCATTGGCAGGCACTCTTTGGTACCTCCTCTGTATGTGCCACACTAACTCCCATCCTGACCATGGCTTGCTAGAGAATAAGTGTGTGCCATTTACTAGTAGGCACCTTCCCCTGCGGATTCCAGGGAGCCTGGTCCTGAAACAACAGTTTCAAATACAGATTCAGAGGCAGGGCCCCTGGGAACAAATGCTAGCTTACTACTTGCTAGTAAAGAGAGCTGGGCACATTGCTCAATGGTCATGTAGGGAGTCAAGTGATATCATAAAATAAAAAGGTCTAGTTCTACACCAGGTACATAGTATTAATATATTTTCAAGAAGGGTTCTTTTATGCCAGGACGTCATGCACGGATTTGTGCAACTGGCTACCTCATGTGCCCACCTTCCTTAACTGTGGTGAACTCCTGTCTGTGCCTTAATGGGCCAGCAGGAGGAGAAGCAAAAGAAGTTCTCAGTATCTGCTAAGTTGACTAGAAAAGAGTCTAGAGCTCAGTGCAGTCAGACTCAGGCAGGTGAGCTTGTCCTCTGCACTGGAGCACTGAGTGGAGGTCTGGGAAAAAAGTGTTAGGACAGCCAGGGATTTGAAGCATAGCACCACGACTCTTGACCTAATGCCAAGAGTCCCCACAGACATTGAAAATTATGGGAGAGGCAAGATGAGGTGATCAAACACCCCACCCTCAGATCAAGTCTCACCCCCTAGCCCTCCCCTCACTAGTCCCTGACTGAACAGTAGCCATAAGGAGAACCCAAGGACAAGACAATTGCCTGCTTGTCCTACATAATGACCGTGAAAGCCTTCTTCAATGGCCTGGCTTCTGGAAACAACTTCTTCACCCACAGAGGACGTGGCCATGTCCCTTGTTCTTTGCCTGGAGCAGCATACCCTCAAGTGGCAAAAGAAATAATTCTATTGAACCTGGTATTCTCCCATCCTTAAAAGTGAAGTTTATCGTATCATGTAGTAGAGATGAGCCAGCCCTCTAGACAAGTATGACAATCTCTTCATAGCAAGTAAGTGGGTCAGTTCTCCTATGGGTGAGTCCTGGGGCATGGTAGATCCCTATCAACTTTTTCTTCCAGAGCCCTCTGTAGTCATCCCCAGGCAATCCTCAAGAAGCACAAGGCATGCTTCTTGTCTCATTGGCCATCAGTCAGAACCTTTGTCCCTTACAGCCCTACTACTAACATCATCTTGCTTAAACCCTCTGCCTTTGAGATGCTACCCAGGGGCTCTGAACAGGAAATCCAGAGCTTATGAATTTTATATGGAACACTATATACAAAATGAGTGTTTCCTTTTTTCAAATATTTGTATATACATACCATGCGGTGGATAAACATAGACCAACTGGCCATGGTACCTTTTTTTGAGAAGGAAAATCAAACTCATTCCCTTAAGAAGCATCATAAACAATAGTCTACTGTTCATAGTAATAAAACAGAAGTATATTCAAGTATCATGAAAGCACAGAGGAGGAGATACTGATCACATTGAAGACCCGGAGTCACCTTAAAGGAAAGCTGCATGTCTATGATAATTAATCCTGGTCAACTTGCCTGAATTTAAAATCACCTAGGAGATTGAGGAGCACCTTTGAGTGTGTCTGTCTTTTTCAGAGATGACTAACTGAGAAGAATATAGCCATTCTTAATATGGCTGCCCCATCCCATGACCTGGGGACTTGGACGGAATGAAAAACCAAAAAGGAGCAAGAGAGCAGATAACCAGCACCCACCTCTCTTTCTGTTTCCTGTTCTGGGAACGTCTGAGCAAGCAACCTCACTTCTTCTACCACAGCTTTGAGATATTCTCACTGTCATGACGGGGAAGACATGACAGACTGTGTTCCTAAAACTGTGATCCAAAAGGACCCTTCCTCCCTTAAGCTGCTGCCCATCAGTCATTTGGTCATGGCACTGAGAAAGGTCAGGGCAGGAAAGCTCATCTTTCCCTCCCTTGAACCCTCTAGGAAGCTGGCACCAAAACTGGGTAGTAAGCAGAACTCCAACTGCATGAAGCTGGTTGCATGACTTTCTGGCAAACTAGAGGGCCATCAGCGATGGGAACCCAGTTTCCCTGGGGATTTGGAATACCAATACTATAAATAAAACCGTTGGCCCCTTCCTTGGGCAAACAGTGGAAATATGGTTATTGTTGTTGCCTTGGCTCTATTTGTGGCCACCTCGTATGTTTGAAATCTAGGATACTCTTGGTAAAAAAAAGGGGAAAGATGCAAACTGTAATAGAGGAGGGTTGAGGAATATGGTGTGCACATGCCCGACAGGGATGCAGGAGAGGGTGATTGATGAGAATGTGAAGCAAAAGGAGGAACCTGAGAACTGCTTTAACCGACTGCCTTGGCTTGAGCTCCTCAGCTCTCAGAAACATGCTTTTAAGCAACTGAGTGTAGCTAATAAACGACTGGACTGTCTTCTCCAATTACACTTACAATTTCTGTTGTACACTCTGCTAGCTCCCCCTTCCCATGAATCCTCAGCTCCATGAGGCTCTTCCTTGCTCACTATTGCATCCTGTGACTGGCTTGGAACAGCTGCCAATAAACATAAAGGAATGTCCTCCAATCCTTTCACCCCATCAAGTAGGGAACACCAGGAAGTGAGAGCACAGCTTCACACTGGGAAGACCACCCTAAAAGCAAGGACTTTTGCAACCTGGAGATAAACTTCGAATAAAGCACATGTCATTTTCCTTCTTAAGACACTCTGGGTTGACATCCATCAGTCTGGACTGGACAGGTGAGGCCTTGCGTGGTGGCCAGGGACATCCAGTCCCACTTGCAAGCTACGGATGGATGTTGTGGCTCTATGCCAAAGGCAAGCAGTGTGCAAGGTGTTCTCTGCACAGGGTCCTGTTTTACAGGAACTTGGAGTACTTTACAAATACCCAACATCTGTGACTTTCCACAGTAACTTTCTCTAAGGATTTGAACACACTTACAGACATGATCTCATTCATCCTCTCATCCCCTCAGAGGCAGGGAGGGGACCAGCATGATTACCTCCATTAAACATATGGGGGAATGAGGTACAGGGATGGAGGGAATTTCTTAGGGGTTACACAGCAAATATCAGACCCCTGAAAAGGAAAGCAGGAGGTCACACCCACTGTCCCCATATAGGTTCCCTCTCCTGACTTTGCTTAACCATGCACAGAGGGTTAAAAGCACTAAGGATGGCCTAAGTCACATTGGAACCATTACATTGTCATCAAGAGTATCTGCTAAAGTCCAAGACCACTAAAAACAGTATTAGTAGTTCTCTAAACTCTCTTCTTCTTTTATAAAAAAAAAATACTTTATTCTATTTTTCTGTGTGTGTGTGCCTGGATGTATGTATGTAAGCTGCATGAGTGTAGGAGCCCTCAGAGATCAGTGGGGGGATTAGATCCCCTGTAGCTAGAGTTACAGATGGCTGTGAGTTCTGAAAGCTGAATCCAGGTCTTCTGGAAGAACAACCAGTTCACTTCACTGCTCAGCCATCTTTCCAGCCCCCCAAATTCTCTTCTTCTTCCAAGTCCCTTTTCCAAAAATAAAGAACTGGTTGGGGGAACAGAAATGAAAAACTATTAGCAGCTATGGCGGGGAAAAGTGTCAAAACTAGAACCCAGTCAGGGAGGCTGGCCCGTTGGTTTTCTGGGGAGTAGGAATGACTTTGGAATGCATTGTGCTTTGAAGAGGACACCTGGCCTGAATGGCAGCACAAAGGTCAAAGGTGAGCTACGTGCTACAAGAGGCTTAGAGCAAGGACAACCTCACAAGGAGAGAGACATTCTCCTCCGCTTTAACCAAATAGAAACTAATTAAAAACATAGGACATGAATTTGAAAGAGAGCAAGGAGCCTTGAGCACAAAGCTATGGCTAAAACTGTCAGAGATGAAGTTCTGCCACTCCACTTACAGTCCAGCTGTCTGTAGTCCAAGTCTGCACACTTGGATTCTCTTTTGAGAGAGGCATAAAATACTGATGGATCACTAGGCCTTTAGGCCCAGCACTTGGGAAGCAGAGGCAGGAGGATCTCTGTGAGTGCAAGGCTACCTTGACCTACATACATAGCAAGTTCTAGGCCTACCAGGTTTACAGTGAAACCTTGTCTGAAAAAAATAAAAACTGGCATGGTGGTTTGAAAGAAAATGCCCCCCAAAGGGAGTGGCACTATTAGAAAGTGTGGCTTTGTTTGAGTAGGTGTGGCCTTGTTGGGGGAAGTGTGTCATGTAGAGGCAGGCTTTGAGGTCTCATCTATGCTCAAGATACTGCCCAGTGTCTTAGACCACTTCCTGTTGCCTGCAAGCCAAGATATAGGACACTTGGCTACTTCTTCAGCACCATGTCTGCCTGCCACCATGTCCCAGTATAATGATAATGAACTGACCCTCTGAACTGTAAGCCACCCAATTAAATGCTTTCCTTTTTAAGCATTGCTATGGTCATGGTGTCTCTTCATAGCAATAGGAACCCTTACTAAGACAACTGGCCAACCTTATCTCTTCTACTTAAATTATTGGGACCAGGATAAAAAAGGCTTGGACCTAAAATGTGGAAACCTCTTCAGGCATGCTGCTTTATCAAGCAAAGGGCAGTGGTGTGGTTCATTCAAATTTGTCTGTGAGTGCAAAGTCTGAGTTTGGGTGGCCCTTTGATGTCTGAAGTCTTGAAGTTTCCTCAAACCCAGGAGCAGCATGTCTCCCTCCGACAAATCTTAGAATGGATGCTCAACTCACAAGTCACCTGGCTCTTTCCCCTCTGCCCTATATGACAAGTGCAAGTTATCTCTAGCCAAAGCCTCAAGAAGGTGCTCTGGCCACTTTAGGTGCAAAAAAAGATGAAAAGAGGAAGGAAGAGAGAGTGAAATCCACAGAGAATTAATTGGGACAGTGACTAATGGTGTCTACAGAACTCACTTTGAAAAGACATGGAGAGGAAAACCAATTGCAAGGTTATTAAAGGGACAAATGGGCTGGAAGACACTCCAGTGTGACTTTGAAGAATGGCAGAGGAGGGAAGGGAGCTGATGGAGTCAAAGGCAAGGGGACTTGAAGTGGGTGCACATACATTAAGAAAGCAGAATCTCTGACCTGACTTGGGGGACAAATAAGAGATACTGAAGAGTCAGAGATCAAAAACACAAAAGAGCCCAGAATCTGACAAGGACAGGCAAGATGAGCAGGAACAGGCTCTTTCTGGGAAGCATGAACCGGCTTCATTTCAGTGTCTTCTTGATGGAACCTAACTCTAGCTGTTCTGAAATGTGATCCTGACCTCTTGGCTCCTACTCAACTGTAACAGTGTTCTCATCCACATGAAATGTCCTGTTTCTGAGCTCTTACTGCTGCTGGCTCATGCCCATAACTTACTTCTCCTCCAAAAGCCACTTGGTCACTTTGAAAACCTTTTGATGACCACATGACAGATAAACTGAGATTCTCGCAGGGGTGCCCATGGCAGCAAATAAGTTGAAGAGATGGTACCCACCCTCGTACATTCTTCTGTCTTCCTGTGGCTCAGCTTTATGTGACCTGACAGGTCCAACCAGTGTACACAGTAAGCACCCTCCCACCTAGCAACCACTGTTGAAACTAACCCTATTTTAGATTCTCCTCCTTTCAGCATCTTTCTAGTGATGTTTTCACAAGACAGAGCAGCTGTGATCTTCCTTGTACAAGGTATTAGTGTAAGACAAATTTGCACAGTAGCTACCCAGCATGGGTGGAGTGAGTTTAGCTGTGACTGTGTAAGTCTCAGACCATGTGTAGGAACAGGCTCTCTGCAGACCACCTGCAGCTAGACACATCACGGAAAGGACAATGCTAAAGTAACCCAACATTCCTATTCTAAGATTTAATGTCTGACAAAGCCACTCCCAAACACAGGCTTTCTCAGAATAACTTAAGGGGTTGATGCTGACAGACTGCAGGGAAGGTGACATGTGTCTCAAAAACTCAGAGTCTAGACCCAAAGCCAGCTGCAAACCAAGGACTTTGGAATTGCCCATCTATCAGCGTCAATATTGTCTCATACAAGGTACCCTGGAGCAACATGATTAATAGAGCACTTTAATAGGAAATGATGATGATGATGATGATGATGATGATAATAATAATAATAATAATAATAACAACAACTATAATAATAGGTGCCTCAATTCTCAGTCACTAATGACCTTGGCTATCTAGGCAGAAGACAAAACAGCAGAAGCTCCTGGCCAGTTTGTGTTAGGACGAGTTGCCAGCTCTGTGTCTTCCTCACAGTCCACTTCTTGAGCTGGCTCGAACTCTCCTTGTTCTGTGTCTTACCTAGCTCTGATGGGACATCAGCCAGTTTACCCAAGAGCAAGAGCTGTATAGTGAGGTTGTCCAATGTCTCCTTGCACAGAAACTTCAAACATCACTCTTTGTGGCATTCTGTGGTAAGAACACAAAGGCTGGGGTGTATGTGGCGTGTACCTCAAGGCTCCTATCTTGGGTCGATAGTTGTTCACAGGCTGGTGGGGGGGCATGGAACACTTGCATTTATTACATTCACACCCCATCCTAGACATAAGGACAAATATTAGTGGAAATCAGGAACTTAAAGAAAATCAGAAAGTAGACATGAGGTAATTTTTCACACTCCATTTGTCAGACAGTAAGCATTTATTAGATACCTACTAGATGCTACACACCGACCTAGCCAAGGAGTCTATGGCAGTGTTGAGTTTGACCAAGCATCCATCTGATAGGAGTTGACAAAGAGGGTGGACAGTCAACAAAGAAGTGAGAAAAAAAACAAAATAAAGCAATGAAAAGAAAACCATGCTGTTTCAGGTGCTAACAGGTGCAATGAGGCAGAGTGGGACGGCCAAAACAGGAGAAGCATCATCATGGCTGAGAGAGGCTTGCCTGAGAATGTGATTCGCCAAGAGGAGAACGAGGAACGGACAACCCAGTGCAGCACTGTCTCAGTTGGGTTTTCTATTCCTGTGATAAAACAGCATCACCAAAAAAGCAACTTGGGGAGGAAGGGGTTTATTTCACCTCACAGATTATAGTCCATCACTGAGGGAAGTCAGGGCAGGCACTCAAGCAGGATGGGGACCTAGAGGCAGAAACTGAAGCAGAAGGAATGGAGGAATGTTGCTTACTGGCTTGCCCCCAAACACCTGCCCAGCATCCTTTCTTATAATACGCAGGACCACTAGCCCAGGGGCAACATTGCCCATAGTGAACTGGGTTTTCTTACATTAATCAACCAAGAAAATATCCTACAGGCTTGCCCATCCGCCAGCCTGGTGGGGGCAGTTTCTCAACTGAGCCCCCTCTTCCTGACTGACACTAGCTTGTGTCAAGTTGACATAAAAGCTGCTGACACAGCACTAAGGAAGCAAGACGAAGAACAGTAAGGGCAGGACCCCTGGGTTGATGTCAATGGGTGTGCTCCAAAGACAGGAAAAAAAAAAAAAAAAAAAAAAAAAAGAGTGACTGTGTCTCCATAGTGACGAACAAGAGGAAATATGCCAGGGAGAAGAGGACTTCTTAGGGACTCCTCTAGGACATGCTGGGAAAGCCCGTGTGGTGGCTTTGAAGGAGGGTGGGGAAAACGGCATGATATGATTTATACTTCAGAAAACTCACTCAGTCTAATGTGCAGAAACTGTCCTGTAAAGAACGAGGCCGCCAGACAGCAGGTTCTTACAATCACCCAGCTAAGTGATGGGTGTTTGGACTAGGTCCCGGTACTGGACTGAGTGAAGGGTGCTCAGATTAGGTATGTATTTTAATAGAGCCAGATGCTTCTAGTGGTGGATTAATCATGGAGTTTGGGAAAACAAAAAGATTGAGACCCATCCCTAGGTTTTTGTCCTTCTTATTCTTTTTTTTACACAAGGTATTCCAAGGATGGTGTATGTTTAAGACAGAGCGCTGCATTGAATTCTGGAGTGTTAGCACAAGTGCTTTGAACTGCCTTTGGGGATGCTACCTTTTCTTACTGATTCCCTTTGTTTGAAGTGTTTGGATCTTATCTGAGTTCTTCCTGAAGGGTTCACCGCCTTTGCATGAGAGGACTTGGAAAACCAAGAGGTGTCATGGTTCCTTCAAACAATTCCAGATAAGAAGTTTGTGTGTCTGGAAATTGACCTGCTAAAAGGTATAAATTGTGTAAGAATAAAAAAGGTTTTTTGCAAAGCAACTGGCAGTCAGTTGACCAGAAGCTGATTCACTCTGCTGTCTTGGCTAAACCTAAAATTCATCTTGGAGTGACCCTTTTCTTCCATGAACCCTTGCAAAACAGAACACTGCCACAGAGATTTATAATCTAAGGGATTTATAGTCCCTGAGACATTAACTGCTCAGTTGGTCAAGGTCAAGTTGGTGGTGAATGCCAACTTCAAACATATCTAACACTCCTAACTGCAGGCTGCCACACATTTCTGGATTCCCTAGGCCCCTTCTCTACTATGATATGAGCTTTGAGATGCCATGGCTTGGGGGCAGGTATGTTCAGGTCCAGTTAAGTGCAATGCAGTGCAGCTCAGTCTTCCTGGAAAGTGTGAAGAAAAGTTGTGGTTGTAAAAACTCTGAAGAGAGTCTGTTTCCAGAAGCCAGTGTTGTTGGGTGAGGGACAGTGCTTCTTGTTATCTTGTTTGTTTTTGTTTTAGGTAGGAATGGTGTACTTTTGAGACAGAATCTTGCCCTGCCCTGGATAATCTGGAACTTGCCATATCAACCCACCTGGCCTTGAACTTGCAGCAATCTTCATGCTCTGTCTCTCCAGGGCTGGGGTTCCAGGTATGTACCCATGGCCAGCTGATCCCATCATTTTAATGAGAAGTGAGTATTACATATGGGAGAATATCATGGACCAGTTGACAGCGTATTTTCTGGAGCCAAAGATGCTAGACCCCCCACCCTGACTCTGCCACTCAGTTTGTGAGCCTTTCATATTTCACATCTCTGTGGTGCCATTTCCTCATTGGAGAAGCAGGGATAATCAGACTAACTTTACCCAGGATTGATCTGACAGGGATGTCTATGAAAATACTCAGAACAGTGTCCGCTGTACACACCAAGGGCTGCATAAGAATCTCTCTAAACACAGTTCTGGCAGTTATGCTGCTGCTGGCTGTGGATGATGAGGAACAGACTTTTCTGATAAACCATGTTTCCCTACTGTTTCTCAGCAGAACAAGGAACAGTCCTCACTAAATGGCACTTGAGAGTGGCCAGCACTCCAAACACCACTTGTGGCTGACAGTGGACTCGGGCTCAGTACACATTAGGCCCTTTTAACTACAGCTCTGACAGCATGCCAGCTCAGGCAGGGCTATTTGAGTTTGACAATGGAAGCCTTAAATCACCAAGCTGAAGCTATCAAGATCATGGGCTGGCATTCTTTTCAAGAACACATGGACCCTTTACAAAATATAATTTCTAAATGTGATTGTAGTGGGTGAGGAGACGCACAAGTGGAAGGTAGAAAGAGAGGCAGGAGTTCAAAGTCACCTGCCACTACATATTGAGTTCAAGGCCAGTACAATCTACATGAGACTCTGTTTCAAAATGAAATATGACTACACATTTCAACCATTTTGCTCACTGAGGAGTGCACAGAACCTGGAAGAATGGTTGGTCTTTAAACGGTGAACTAAGTGGGGCAAAGAGGGAATGAAGACACTCAGTGTTGGGACATTTGCATGACTTTATTAGGAAAGAAATGAGACTGAAGAAACAAGGAACAGAAAGGGGGTGTAAAAATATGAAGAAGAGAAGAAACGAAGGAAATGAAATAAAATAAAAGCAAAATATGTGTTTTAAAAGCTTGAAAGATGAATAAATATCTGACCATCCTTCTCGGGTTTTACACAAGAAAAGCCCAAGTCACAAAGGCAAAAAGCAGCAGTGCGCTAAGGCGAAGATTCATAACTTGAAAGGACAATTCTACGAGGAATTTCATATCACTAAGCTAAAAATATACACAATGGGAGAATTTCCTAGGAAAACATAAGTTAACAATATGGAAACAAGTTGAAAATTAAAACCCAAAGAACACAAAACCACGGAAAAAAAAAAAAAACTTGAAGTTAAAAAGCCACCCACAAACCCCAGCAGTTGGCTTAGACATTTTGAAATTGAGTTTTATCAAACTCCAGAGAAATAATAATCCCGTCCCTGCTGTAATGTGTTCCAGAAAACAGCAGAGGAAGAAGTACTCCAAATTCATGCTGGGCAGCTTGTACACCTTGGCACCAAAACCAGACACACAGCACAAGAAGGGAAAACTGTAGGCCAACTCTGCTAATCGGTGTAGACACAAAAGTCTCGAATAAATTCTAAGTGGAGCAAATGGAGCAATATACCAAATGAAGGATGTGATAGCCAAGGCCGAGTTTGTCAGGAACGCTTATGTAACTTAACCAAGGTTTATTAATCAATTTTCTCAGTACATTCAGAGGCTAAAGGTGAAAGCTGCACAATTGTTTGATTTCTGCTGAAAAAAAATCCATTTGATTATTACTCTTAAATTATCCTAATAAAATAAGAACCAATGGGAACTGCCTCTAATCTGATAAACGGTATCAACAAAGAAAATGTGGCAAACATCCATCTACAGATAGAATATTCCAGGCATTTCCTTAAAAGGCATGCACACCCTCCACACATGCACAGAGGCACACACAAAAGGGGTGAAGATAAGTACAACTGTGACTTGCATGTGTATACACACATGCACAAAAAAAAAGACCCACTGTGGACTGTTTTTAAATAAAAGGCTCTGATAAAATACCATTTCAAATTCTTCAGTTAGCAAAATTATGTGAGCTGATATGGATGTGGAAACACAGGGATTTTCAAACGCTACAGGTCGGAGTACAAGTTAGCCTAATTATTTCCACAGTGATTTGATGATCTCCTGTAAGGATAAGTGTACACTATAAGTACTCCGGTTCCTGGAGAATATCTTACTAAATGTTTCCCATGAATGTCTAAGAGTCATAGCTGCACTTGGGAGTAGAAGACAAGAATCAACTCTAGTGTTCCTAAGGAGGAAAAAGGAGAGGCACGTGGACCCGGGGAACCTGGGAAACCTGGGAATTCAGCTGAGATGAAGGCACTTGAGCCACATGTATAAAAACAAGATACTAAACACTGTGTACCATATGACAGCATTTAGGGAAAGTTTGAAAACCTCATAATATTTAGGTGTGTGGATGGATAATAAAACACAAGACAAGCGCCACAGATTTGGGAGCACAGAATCAGAGGTGGCAATCAGAGCAGATGAGAAAATAAAGGCTACATACATACCTTAACTATATTTAGAATGACATTTCAAAATGATCAGCTGTAAGCATAATACAGTGCTCTTTTTTTCAGTCTCCTCTCCCCCTCCCGATGTGCGTGCGTGCGTGCGTGCGTGCGTGCGTGCGTGTGTGTGTGTGTGTGTGTGTGTGTGTGTGTGTGTGCCCACAGGTGTGATGGGATGTATGTGGATGTCAGAGGACAACCTCGTGTCAATCTTTACCTTCTACCTTGGCAGCAGCAGGGACACTCTTCTTGATCCCAGCTGTATATGCCTGCTCATCCAGCCTGCAGGCTTCCAGAAATTCTCCCCATAGGAGCGCTAGCATCACAGATACCTGCACTACTGATCTTGATTTTGTGTGGTTCTGGGAATCCAGACTCAGGTGGTGGGGCTTGTGCTGCAAACACTTCATCCATCGAGCCCTCTCCTTAGCCCGTGAAACGCTTTGTGTCAAAGGTTACACGGATGTGCATTGGCTTATTGTGCTTTTTCTGTGTGTATGAAATATATGTCACAGCACCCAACTACCGTATCATTTTGCCTTTCTACCTCGTGGAGACATCGTTCATTCAATGTCTCCAGTAATATCCACTCATCTATGTGACAACCACTGAGCCATTTGATCTCCTTCCAGCATTGTTGGGGCTCACTGCAATAAAGGATTACTTATTCCGAATGTCCAGGGTCTGACCTGAAATGGATGAGTACTATTTTAGGATTTTTTTTTTTTTTCAGTCTTTGACCACTACTCAAAAGCAAAATGATTGGATAGATGGCAGGGAAGGGAAGAGGACCTTTCTGGCATAGAGTGCGTTGTGGGATTGCAATTAACTATCTCAAAGGGAAGCTGCCTGCCCCACTCCATGATGGCTCCAGGCCCTCACAACACCTGCATGGCAAGGCTGCCACAGTCACCAATCACAGTCTGCACCCTCTCCCAACTGTGCAGCTTGTGTGACATCGCCAGCTAGTCATTCACAGCTCAGCAGGTCACAGAGTCCCCATGTGCCAGGAGAGCAACTTGTTCTTTCCATTATAATAGTACAGCGTTTAAATGGGCACACATGAAAGGATGCTGTTTTTAGAGCAATTCTGTCACTGGAAGCTTCTGGTATTTACAGAGAAAGACCTGGAAAAAACCAACCTTTTGCTGAACTTTATGATGCAGCCAATTCTGTCGGTGGGCAGATTTGACAGCAAAAAAAAGAATCTGAAATCTGTTGTCCCTGGAATTTCTGTCACTTGGATGTGATTCTGCCCCCTTGGAAACCCCAGGACGAGCTTCTCTAGCAAGAGAAAGTGTGAGTGTGTGTGTGTGTGTGTGTGTGTGTGTGTATGTGTGTGTGTGTGTGTGTGTGTTTTAGGGGTGCGGTGCATGTGTGTGTGTTTGTGTGTATATGTATGTGTGTTAGGGGTGTGGTGTGTGTGTATGTATGTGTGTTAGGGGTGTGGTGTATGTGTGTGTGTTAGGGGTGTGGTGTATGTGTGTTTGTGTGTGTTAGGGGTATGGTATGTGAGTGTGTGTGTTTGTTAGGGATGTGGTGTGGTATGTTTCTGTGTGTATGTGTGTGTGTTAGGGGTGTGGTGTATGTGTGTATGAGGGGGTGTATGTACACACAGTGCACATCTCCTAACCATCTTTCCACTATGTTCAATCTTCTATATTTACTTAGAAAAACTTGTTTTAATTTCCAAGTCAGCCAAGATTCTAATACAGAGAAAATGAAGATAAACCTTTTAACACAAATTATTTTATAAATACATAGGCTTAAAGATGTTCTTAAAATCCATCTATTTTTAGGTAACTGAGGTTGGAATATCAATCATCTGTCATTTCTGAGAAAACGTTGTACCTTACAATAATAGAAAATTTTACAAACAGATTGCACATCATTATGTTTTTTCTGCAGTTTGAGTCTCAAAAAAGTTTAATTGAAAAAAAAATGACATAGTTTCCTTAAGAGACTATGGTTTATGATTTGGTAGCCACAGAGGACACATTTTCTAAATAGAGATTCCATGAGGATATTTTCTTTCTAGGGCTATAATGTGGATAGTAATCTTAGTTGTAATTATAAATCTAACTGGAAACAAAGAAAGTCAATGTCTTCTGCTTGCTGCAAGAAGAAAAGGAGAGAGAAAAAACAGAAAGAGAGGAGAACAGAAAGAAAATGGAAGAAGAGAATAAACAGCCATAGGGCAAGGTTCAGACTCCATGCCTGGGCTCCCCACCAAGAACCACAGCCTGGCTCCGCCTCCTCACTTACCCAGATTTCATGAGGAGGTCCAGGACCAGATACTCCCATCTATAGGAGTTCATCCACCTCCACCAGGGGTACTCACTACACGGTCACCTTGATGCCCCAATTCATGCCCAGTCTTATGTTCTCCATCCATATCTAATCCTATATAAACAACTCTGGATTCTTATAAATTGTACTCTATTGCTCTTGGCCACACTCTAGCTTCCCAAGTAGATATTAATGAACTCCTCCAAAAACCCATTGTAACTGTTGACTTTTGCCTCTTAATTCCTGGTGGCTTAGCTTTTCCAGTCCAGCTCTGAGCAAACAGTCTGTGTTTAATTTATGACTATCTCTACTGCCCAGGATCAGATGGCCTCAGAATACTCCAGCCTCCTCTAGCCAGCCATTTACAGTTACAAGCTCCTAGAGATCCATTCAGAAGACCGAGGGTGCCAGGCCAATGAAGTTCACAAAGCCCCATAGCTTTGGAGGGGAGGTGGCTTTGATGTTTAATTCATCCACAAGTCTAAAGCAAAACTTACTCGCTTAGATAGGACACTTGAAAGGCACAGTTTCCCACCACTCAGCAATACTTTCCCACCACAGGATGTTCCATCAGTCCATTTTCTAGAGCATCACATGTCCACATGTCACACATCTTCAAGGCTTATCTCTTGAATTAGTTCCAGTCTTTTCAGGCTTCCCAGAGTCTTCCAAGTCTTTCCACCCCCTGAACACCGAGTCTTCATGGACTTTGCATCATCCTACTTGGCACCATGGAGTCATTGTATTCTTAAATATATTTGATGATATAACATCCTAATTTTGCCTGCTTCCATGTTTAAGTAACATTCTAAATACCAAGTTTATATCTCTGGTCCAGACTTCTGGGCTTTGGATCCAATTGCCTAAACAACATTTTCACACAGATGTTTTGTAACATTAGAGTTAACATGTCCAAAGTGGAATTCATGCTCTTCTCCAAAACTGTTGCCTTTGCAGCATCCTATCTAAGCAAATAAAGTGACCATCTACCAGCTGTTCAAAACAGAAGACACTTGGAGATGCTACCATTGTCAGCTGAAGGACTCCCCATCATGTCCATAAGCATACTCTTGTGCCCTCCCCAGAGCATTTTCAAATAGAAACATGACCAAGCAGTGCCCTCATTTTTCCAACCCTCCTATAAGTTTCTAGAGGTCTTAAGAAAAAAAATCAGCAAAAAGCCAGGCTACAAGCTCTGTGTGATGTGGCTTTCCTCGACCCTTTGGATACCCCTGGAGCCACTCTCCCAGCTCTGTACCCAACATGGTAGCGCCCTATCATTTCCTTGGTGTAAGCAAGTTCTTTATGCAGAATGACATAGCAGAGTGGCTCAGAGCACCAATAGTTGGATGGCCTGGAGGTCAAGCTAGCCTTGATCATCAGTGTCTGGTGACCTGTTAAGTAGGTACACATTAACAGATTTCCTCACCTCTAAGAAGGAGACTATATAGAAGCATGCCATTTAAGCCTGATGCTGTAAAGATTAAAAACTGCTTCCACCAGGGCCTGAAACTTACTGAGGTGTATGCCTGCAGGTCTCAAGTCTTCTCTTTATCTACCTCTACAATTTCTCCTAAGCCTTCAAGTTTTATTTGAGCATCTATTCTTTAACAGTGCCTCCCTCACTTCCTTAGGCTCATTTCTCCTGTTACCAAATGGGGCACCAAATAAAATGATAATAAAATAATAATTTCCTCATTTAATCTATTTTTTCCATTGTGGACTATAAACTTCACAAAGGCAGAAAACAATTCTGTCTTATTAAATTTGCATGCATAGTTTCTCATATGGAATTTGGCACATTTTAATTATGCAACAAAGTATCACTTAAAAATATTTTCATAACTTCAACTCCACTATTCTAGAAGTCTCCCCCTAGGTATGACACTTAGAACATGACCAACTGAGTCAATGAAATTGATTGCCCAACCATCAAAGGTTGTTGATGTTTTTCCCAGCATCTTTTTCCCCTTCTGACAGTATGGGCACTCCTGGTTTCCGCAAGGTACTTGGTTTTCCAGAATAAAAGCTGTATTCTTCAACTTCCCTGTCTGGGCACATCCCTGTCCCTGGCATTGCCTACGCTCTGGCTTCTGAGATATGAGTAGGAGTTAAATGTACAAACTGCAGACAATGCTTCTGAAAGGAGGGAAGGTGTTCTTTGTTGCAGCTCCCCTCTTAGAGCAGTGGTTCTTAACCTGTGGGCTGTGACCCCTTTGAGGTTAAACAACCTTAACTGAGAAGGCATCTGCATAAGACTGGCCTGTGGAGAAGTCTTGGGAGTGTTTTCTTGTTAATCGTTGATGTGGGAGGGTTCACCAAACTGTGGGCAGCACTACCTCTGGAAAGGTAGGTAGGTTTCTCTACCTAGGTTCTAGAGAAAGCAGGCTGAATGAGCCATGAGAAGCAAGTCAGGAAGCAGCATTCTCCCCTGGCCTTTGCTTCAGTTCCTGCCTCCAGGTTCCTGCCTCGAATTCCTGCACTGATGGACTTCCCTTATGGATGGACTGTAAGCTGTAAGAGACAATGAACTCTTTCTTCCTCAAGCATTTTTTGGTTAGTGTTTCATCACAGCAGCAGAAACCTAACTAATGCTATCACCTTCCAAAGGCCCTGCTTCTAAATACCACAGTTGGGTTGAGTTTCATCCTCTAAATCAGCAGTTTTTAACCTGTGGGTCTCGACCCCTTTGGTGGGTCAAATGATGCTTTCCCAAGGGTCACATATCAGATAATTACATTATGATTCATAACAGTAGCAAAACTACAGTTTTAAAGTAGCAATGAAAATAATTTTATGATGGGGGGTCACCACAGCATGAGGAACTGTATTAAAGGGTTGCAGCATTACGAAGGTTGAGAACCACTGCCTTAGAGTATTTTTTCTCCTAAATACGTTTAATTCCAACTTCTTTGGCATATTTAAACATCACTACTACAAGCAAAAGGGGAAAAAACTTGGGCAAGACTGAAATTCCATTTGTTTCAGGATTTGGCAAGCACCTAAAGGCCTTCCAGATAGGCCATGAGCATGTGTGTGGTTCCCCAGTACCTTCCCTCACTGGGCAGACCTCAGATTGTTCATTTGCCATAGTGTCACATTATGAGCCATTCATTATTTGACTCACCCCTTTAAAAATCTGTGTCTTCTGCCAGCACCACTTTGAGGGCAAATAACCTTTGACACATCAGACTGTCCTTTGGGAAGAAAGAATATGATGCAAACTGGTTTTTAATGCTAGGCAAGCTATCTGCAAAAGGCGTGAGTATCAAATAGTGTCTTCCATACCTCTTCAACATGGAGAGCCCTGGATACCTCTTTCCCTTTTAACAGCTGACTACATACACCTTTGGGGGCTCTAATTCAACACCTAGGACATGTCCTCTTTCTCTGTGGCAGTCACCTGTTGCCATTGCCTTGGATATTTGAAGCCAACTCTCTGTATTTGGTTTTGTGGACATCTGCCCATTTGCCCAGAAAACTCTTCTCACTAATTCCACTCACATCACCCAAATCTCCTGCCCTTTCTCATGGGATGCTGAACTCCAGTAACCCAGTCAGCTTACCCAACATGAAGGATGCTCAGACCATGAAGGATGGTCTCAGGTCCCCAGCTCCATTCTCACTTTCATTTTGTGATGTTTAGGCTTCCCACTACTGTCTTGAATCCTCAGCTCTCACTCATCCCATCCCTGCCATTTTTTTTTTTTTTAAGTTTCATTCACAATATCAGGCTTCAAGTCCAGGGTACTGCCTATTCTTATAGGTCAGTGGTTCTCAACCTTCCGGAGACTGTGACCCTTAATACAGTTCTTCATGCTGTAGTGACTCCCCGCCCCCCCACACACACCATAAAATCATTTTCATTGCTACTTTATAACTAATTTTGCTACTGTTATGAGTCACAATGTAAACACCTGATATGCAGAGGCTTGGCACAGCAAGATGACCTCAGAGTTGCAGGAAGCTTGGAAAGGTTTGGTAGAAAAGGCTCATTCTGAGGCTGGGGAGGTAGTCAGGTAAGGTGGGCAAAGACAAACAATCTGAAGCTAACTCCCAAGACTCTGGAGAGCAAGGGGGCAGTAATTACATTTGCCTTCCAGATGGGGCTCTCTGAAACAGTATGGAGACTGGCTATTGAAAGCATGGCAGGGGGTGGAATGGCCAGATAAGGACCACCGAGCAGTGCAGGCTGAAGGTGAGGATGGCCTGGTCCCTGTGGACCAAGAGGAAGGAAGGAATACAGCAAGCTGCAGCAGAGACCCTGCTAGGCCTGTGTCCTGGAGGGTGTGACATACATCTTAGGTTTCTGTTGTTTATTTATTTGTTTTACATATTTTTAACCTGAAGACACAGAAATTCAGTGAACTTCAGTGTTTTAACATCTGTCCGAGTCGTAGAGTGCTTTTACCACTGCCTTCCAGAAAGCAGGAGGTTAAAGAGCATTTCTGTGTGGGAAGACTTGGGAGGCGGCTGAAGAGAACGTCTTATTAAAAACGGGTTCAAAGAGTTTTTATAGGAGCTGAAACAATAGATGGTCTACTTTTCTTCTTTATACTTCACTTCCTTTTAAAGGTATCTCTATGCTTACTGTGTATTGCTTTTAAACCATCGGCATTGTGACAACTTTGAATAAATTGGCCAGGAGGTGATGGCTGGCACAGAGAAGCTTATGAAGAGAGAAGATAACCCAGGGTGGGCTGTGGGGAATCCGTGGAACTGTGTTTCCAAGTCCGGCATCAAGTGACTCAAACTGAAGCTCAGACACCTTATAGATTTCCAGTCACCCAGCTCCCCTGTTAGATCCCAAACTAACTATAAAAGCTCAGACTGGACTCCTTCCTCCACCAAAGATGGGGTGGTGGTGGTGGTAATGGGCGTTCCCTTCTCCACCCTTCCCCTCTAGGCTCAGCTGGCCCACAGATATGAATCTCATTTTGTTGACCCGCTTTTGGCCCTCCCTCTGGCTGCCAGCTCTCCGCTTCTTCCAGAGAGAGACAAGGAGGAGAGATGTTAAAATCAGAAGAAACTGGATCCCATATCAGGCTCTGGCCTGGAGCCTGGGATCTGAGTAACCTCCCAGCTTCTCCAAGGCCTGCCTCATTCTCCTAACACTGCCAGTTGGTTAAACTTCTGGTCCACCCTTTCATGGTCCTATAAGGGGGACTACCTACCACTCTTTGACATCACCCCAGGTAACTTTCACTTGACAAAGACTTGAAGGACAAAGAGTTATTTTAGACAAATTCACATTGGTCCCTAGTCTCTGCTTATGTGTCTAAGTCAAAATTGAAGCAAAAATGGAAAGGAGCTCTCAGCTGGACTCATCTCCTCCCTGTGTTCCAAACTTGTACTAAACAAGAAGGAGCGGGGGAGACACTGGCTCCATGGCCTCAAATGGGAGCTAAGAACATGGAGACGACCTACCAAGACCAAGAAACAGAAAGATCCAGGCCTAACGAGCATGATGCTTGCCAGCTTTGCTTCCTGCTTCCATCTCCAGAGAGCCAGATGGAGCCAGAACACCCCATTCTGAGATAAGGGCTAAAAGGCCTTAAGAATCAGGCTTTAACAGGGATGCTGGTTGTAACCCAAAAGCAGCAATAATTACTGTCATGGCTTCTGTCCCTCTTCCTCCGTCCTCATGTTCTGCCTTCCTTTGTAAAGAGCTCTACTTATCTTTAACTCCAGTTAAGAATTCACATTTTTAGAATTGCAAAGGTATCCAGTTAAGAATTATAGTTTGAAGTCAGTAAGAACTACTATCCTAAACACTATATATGGCTGGGAGAGGGGGGGAGATCCCAAGTTCACAAAGCCAATGCAATAAGTTTTAGGTTAATACTAAATTTTCAGAACTCATCAAAATAGTATAATGGCACACCCTAGGGACTGTGGGAAGTCAGAATGAGCATGGATAAAGTGTTGACTATCAGATAAAAAAATGGCACTGAGGCTAAGAATGTGGCAGCAAAGTATTTATAGAATGTTCTTCTGTGGACTGATACTTCCCACAGGTCAACATTGTTTGTGTGCACAGGTTTGAAGGCTCAAAAAAGAAATTGGAAACCCCCAAAACCAGAAAAGCTTCCCCTTTCTGGGAAGTCAGACCAAGTGACCCAACTTGGCCTCTAAATTGTTTCCAGAAACTGAAGTTATCAAAAAGTATTTCATACTTTTTTGGATGACCATTCACCAACCGGGACCCATTTCCTTGAAGCAAAAAACCACAGTTTACAATGTGTCCCATGGATTCCCCTGCTAAAACCTGGCCTTCATCCAACTGATTAAATAGCATCAATGGGGAAGCACTCATGATCCATCCATTGCCCCAGAATCATTTTTCCACATTAGTGGTGGGGTCAGATGTGGAAAGTCTTAGGATTTGATACAAGTGATCCACCCATTCCCAGGGTGAGATAAATGGTTCCTTGGCCAGGACTAGACCCCAGTGCCTATGCGAATGATTCACCTTTGGTCAGAAGATATGCTCTCTCCACCACACAGGCAAGGACAGCAAAGACTTCTTGCTTTCTAAGTGGGGCACCTGAGTCCACAGGACAATTCTAGGACATGGATGAAGTGGCCCAGCATACCTCCATCACTGTTCATAATTGAACAGTAAGGAAAGAAGTAATTACATCAAAGCCTCCTCTACACACCAGCCATATGCCTGTGTAGTTCCTTCACCCCAACCACAGAAGCATGTGCAATCAAAAACACAGAACTGAAAAAGGACCTTGACATTTCAGGAACCTATAAGACCAGTGCAGCCCTCCTGAAATAGACTAGAATTCAGAAAAATGCTAGTGTGCTCACCAGGTGTTCAGTCACTGGATACGTGCCAAGGGCTAGGATGTATCCATATAAATAGAATGTTACATAATTATTAAAATTATGAGAGTCACAAGTGGTATTTAGTAAGATTAAAATGTCCTTGTGTTCTAAGACAAAATAAGTAATATTATAGAAAATTAAGTATGTCGTATGATTTCTTACAACAATGTGTCAACATGAATTAAAATGGGATTTATAGTAGTTTTTCTATGGCATGAAATAGAATATTTACTATTTTTTTTATATTTTACTTCTCTTTTAGATTTTTCTACAGTTAACACATATTCTTTTCATACTGCAAAAATAACCAGTTATTCAATCTCATGGAATTAATGGTGATCATGGTCAAGGTGACTAGTTCCCTAGAGTTACTGTGTTCACTGCTGACCCCATCCTCATCCTCAAGCACTGAAAATGGGTGGGCCCAGAGTGGCTTCAATCCACCCAGGCTGGAGTTCAGGCTCTCTAGTTATAAGCACACTCTTTGATGACTCACTATAGGCCTCTGGGCTGGTCACTTCCCTTAGGATGATCCAGCTGGCAAAAAACAGACAGTGGTGTTGGGAGGATTAATTCATTCATGTTTATATACAAGCTCACTAAGACTCTTGGATGGGAGTCATTTCATGCTAAGGAGTGCAAACATTCATCTGAGTACATTTCCAGGGCAAACTTCCTGCCACAGACTCTCTAAACTCAATACAGATGCCCAAATGCTGGATAAAATTTATGTAAGTTGGCTGGTAGACCATACAACACTATAATAAAAATGAATTGGATGTCAAATCACTACAGCAAACTTAGCATCACCATGTCTGGATATCCTATGGATCATGGAACTGGATCCAACCAACCAGAAGTGGCCAAACTCCAGGCCACTGATGAACAAGATTTCTTGGCCCTGGATGAACAGTAACATTATGTTCTGTCACAGTCACATAAATGCTCCAAAAATGCCATGGAAATCCATACAGGACCACAGACTCCTCCTCCCCCACAAGAGCATCATAAAGTCATGTTTCAGAAAATGACAGACATGGCAGCAGCTCCAACACCCTAGATGAAGAATTGACCTTAGATGATAAAGCAAAGGCCCTGTGCAGAGGCCAGCATGTTCTTCAGACTGTGCTTCAGAGTTTCTGTCAAACAGAAGCAACAGACATGGAGAATGCAGGGGAATTTCCCAGAGTCCTCTACTACTCACAGGCTAGGATATTGTTGTTCCTTCCTCATTTCCCATAAACCAATATTCACTTGTCACAGAAAATGAAACACACAGATTCACCCAAAGGATATGGAATTGCATTTCAGGGGCTGTATTCTAACCTAATTCCAGCAATTTCAGCTTAAAGCCAAGATAAGAGATATAAGAAAGACCCCAAAGAAGTTGGTTTGGGACATCACTTGTCAAGAGGTTTTCATTTAAAGTTGTTATAGGTGTAGAAGCAAAGTTAAACATCAGATGGCCTCCTTCCCCGAATCACCCTGCTCTAGTCCTCAAATTTGAAGACCATAGAACACATGTAACTAGTTTAAAATCCTCTAACTTCCCCCAAGAATAAACCTATTTCATCTTCTAGAGTTGGTACCTCTATTGATGCCCTTTCTAGTATATATTTTACCTTGAACTATAGACATAACTTGCTTTGAATTGCAATATCTCATAGCAGGTAGCAGCCCAGAACTATGAAAGATATCTATTCATTTGACACTGAACGTTTGAAGAAAGTATAGGTCATGTGTTCTTGGGCATGGATGGACTAAGTCCATTACTTGGCTCTAATTCTCATGAAGTAATCCAGGGAACTAGAGCCTGCCATTAAATTTCTTGTGGGCCTTATGTCAATTTTCTTCTTGTCTGTTTCAACTAAGGAACCAAGGAAGATTGGGAGAATACATGTGGAACCCACTTAATGCATGGAAATCCCAGGGATGGGATAGGGGTAACCCATGGCTGGCATTCAGATGGTTATTTTTAATACCATTGGTATTTTGGCTCCTGGGAAATACAATATGTCTAAACAGCAATAACTTCAGAGAAAGAAAAAACACATGTGTGTTTCAGCTACCAAAACATTTTATTCTTCAAAATAGATGGACTCTCATCTCACTGAAACTGCAAAACCCAAACCTCTGATCCTGGAAGGTTGGATAAGGGGATACAGTCAAGGGACATAAATCAAATCACAAATTATGGAATCCAAGGTCCTTCTGCTCAAGCAAATGGCAGAGGTAACAAGGAGAGGCCCTGGGATACACAGGAGACAGTGAGATAAAGAGGACCACTCATCACGTCTCAAAATATATTTTGCCCAAATTCCACAGAAACTCCCAGCATCTGCTTTGGAGAATATGAGCCCAACTCATGATGCATATAAAGAGCAGAAGACTTGAGGGTAGACACCCAGCTTTACATCACGTGAAGGTTATGACCAGTACCAATTCTTCAGTCTGCCACTTCTTCCCTCTAATGCATAATTTCAAAAAGTGATCTCTGAAGTACAGCTCCTAGACTTACTTCCTAACTGACTTCTAGTTGGATTCAACCAATGGTAGGTACTGGTGAAAGGCTGGTAGGTACATGGGAAGGATACACAAAAGCATCACTAGTCTCTCCATCTGCTTCCTACAACAGCTACAGCTCTTCCATAGCCCCTGGACTCACTCAATGCCTTACCCTTCCCTGTAGTCCCATCCTCCAGTGGGTATTTCTGCCATGGTTGCAGGTAACCCAGGTGGCCCTGGTCTGCCCTCAATAATATCATCTTCTTTCTCAGTTCCCATTTTCCTGTAACTTGTCTCAGATTGTTTTGCCATCTTTCCTCATTAGCTTTAGCTATTAACTTGACACAACCTAAAGTCATCTGTTAATCTGACACAACTCAATTGAGGAATATCCCGGATCAGATTGGCCTGTGGCCATGTTTATGGGGAATTGTCTTAAGTGAAGATTAGTGGTGGATAGCCCAGCCCACTATGGGTGGCACCATCCTTAGGCAGGTGGGTCTGAGCTGTATACAAAAGCAAGCTCAGCATGACTCTGTGAGTGAGCAAGTAAGCAGCATCCCTCCATAGTCTGTGCTCCTTTTCCTGCTTTAGTTTCTGTCTTAACTTTCCTTCCTCCCTTCCAATGACTGTGACCTAGAAGTATAAGCTAAATAAACCTTTTCCTCATGTAAATGACTTTGGTCAGAATTATCACAGCAACAGAAAAGAAAACTAGAACAGAAATTGTAATGGACTTGATTATGTTGTTTTGTTGAAAGATTCTGTAAGCATTAGGAATTTGGGGCTGAAAACCCTTTGAGTGCCCAGGGATTAATGAGCTATTGTTGTGGAAGCTTGGAAGATAGAAATGCTGAGAGAGACACAGACAATGGAGGCCTGGCTTGTCAAGTTTCAGAGGGAAGCAAAGACTCTATCCAGGCCATTCATGTGATATTTTGGACTGAGAATCTGGTTTCCGGTCAGCTGGGGATGAATAATCAGCTATGATTAACAAGAGACCAGCACTGCTGAAGTGAACCCTTCTTTGCTTGGCTGGAACAGTGGGTGCTGATCAACTGAGACTGGAGAATCAGCTGTGATTAACAAGATATTGACATCACTGAGGCACATTTTTGTGAGAAGTATGACTCAGAGTCAGCACACAGAAGCTATGGTCCAGGAGAACTAGGCTGCATCTCAAATTGGAAGCCAAACTTAGCAATGTGTGAGAGTCACCCATGTGGTACAAGTTTTGAAGGTAATAGAGGTAGAAGATTAAGGGGGTCATGGAGAGTAGATGAGGCTTGGCATCACCCATGTGGTACAAGTTTTGAAGGTAATAGAGGTAGAAGATTAAGGGGGTCATGGAGAGTGGATGAGGCTTGGCACCATGTCCCAGGGTCAAGCTGTTGAAGTGAGAACCAGAGAGGCCATTGGTGAAGGTGTAGCCTCAGCTACATTGGAATCCCCAGAATATTGGGAGTGCCAGGACAATGGAATATATGCTAAGGACAGAAGTCCACATGAGCCTAAGACAAGTTGTGTGTGCTACCGAGGAAAAAACTGGAAAGGTGGGGCTGGCTGTCCAAATCTTTTGGATTCCAGAAGATGATGAGTGAGTCCCAGGTGCCAGACATTGAACTATATACAGAACATGGATTTACAGTACTGAATTTTGATTTTTCTTTGACCTGATTATAACTATGCCCAGGTTCTTACCTCTTAGAGTAAGAAAGTACATGACTTGATTTTTTTATTTTACAGGAGCCCATAGTTAAGAGACTTCGAATTTTAAAATAGACATTGAGCTTTTAAAGTTTTGAGATATTTTAAAGGCTGTAGGAGTTTAAACCTGTACTGTGTTTTATTTGTATTATGATATCAACATGTGATCTTGGGTATAAGAAATGAAAGGTTGTGTCTTAAAGGGATCTGTTTGTGTGTCGAGCCAATAAGGGGTGGGATTTCCTAGATGGCTTCAGCTGTCAACCTGACACAACCTGGAGTAACCTGACGAATGACCAGATCAGACTGGACTGTGGCTATGTCTGTGAAGGATTGTCTTAATTAAATATTGATGTGAGAAGACCAAGCCTACTGTGGGAAGCACCATCCTTAGGAAGATGGGCCTGGGCTGTATAAGGAAGCATGAGCCTGGGAGTGAGGCAGTAAGCATCATTCCTTATGACTTCTGTTTCAGTTCCTGCTTGAGTTCCCATCTTGACTTCAATCAGTGATGGATTGTGACCTAAAAATAGAAGCCAAATAAACCCTCTCCTCCTCCAAGTTGTTTTGGCCAAGTTGAATATCACAGCAACAGAAAACAGACAAGGACACCATCCTTGTTCAACTTGGCAGCTCTTCTGACAACTTCTTAAATAATGGAATGGGAAGGGTTAAATAGGACGGAGGATTGGAAAGGGAGGAAATGGGAGGGAATACAGAGAAGAATAACTATCACCAAAGACATCTTGAAAAAGTTGTATGAAAATCTACTAGTGTAGAAGTGAGGGTGGGGGGCAGGGGGAAGGAGGAGAGAGAGGGGGAGAGAGAGGGAAAGGGAGAGAGAGGGGAGGGGAGACAGAGAGGAGAGGGAAAGGGAAAGAGAGGGTGGGAGAGGGAGAGAGAGAATTTAAATGGAGTTACCCTATAATGAGGTTTCAATGCCCCCACTAAATGCCATACAAATAAAAAGCCTGGTGCCAGAAATGGGTTACTTCACTTGAAGTTGTTGGCTAGTGAGGTCCCATAGACCTCCAAACATAACAAGCTGAGTACTGGACTGAAACTCTAGTCAATACATCAGTCTGATTATGGAACCTGTTAGTCACAGACACAGTGGATCATGGATTGAGTGGAGAGTTGAAAGACTGTTGAGAAGCAGAAATTTAAAAATTGAGGCCAGGGAGGCTTCATAGATCCCCAGACATTACAGTCTATTGTTGTTGATCTTGGTTAACCTCCAGAACTTGGCAGTAAGACCCTGTTGCTGAAGATACTACATACTTGAGTCATAGAACATGAAGAAACTATGCTGGTACTGACATAGAAGCTCCATCCCTACTGGCTAGAGTTCATAGGAGGTGCTACCTATACTACCAGAGGAGCAAAGGAATTGTCAGTACTACCCAGCTATGAGCTACAATAATAACTGTCCTGGTAAGACAGGCCCACTGGTGGAATAGTGACATGAATGCTATGTGAGTAGTCAACCACTGTCTCATTGGGTTCAAAACCTGCTCCACGAGATATAACCCACATCTGGCATCATTATCAGGACTAGATAGGCCATAGGCTATAAGGGAGAACTCACTACTATTGTGAGGAACTAGCATCAATTTGCAACTGATGAGAGGGGGGGAGTCAGTTTTATTGAAAAGTGTGGCTCCTGGGAAGCTGACCATGCTCCAGCTCTGTAGGACACCACTACACCCAAGGGTATA
Source organism: Peromyscus leucopus (assembly GCF_004664715.2). NCBI lineage: Eukaryota > Metazoa > Chordata > Mammalia > Rodentia > Cricetidae > Peromyscus > Peromyscus leucopus. The sequence goes on from NC_051065.1 coordinate 145,433,567, forward strand.
AGAACAACACAAATTGGACTTCATGTTTTGTTTTATTTTTTAAAGGGTACACAAAGTTGATTGGGCAAGAAGGGGGTAGATCTGGGAGCAGTTAGAAGAGCGGATGAATATGATCGGATATGCTGTTTAGAATTCTCAAAAAATTAATAGAAATATTTTTTAATTAATTTTCAAGTTTCTGATCTTCTCACTAAATTTTGGCTCATGTACCTTCGGATTTGGGGGCACTAATACTGTTGTCATCAGTCCAAATTCCTGGACGTTTACCCTTACAATTTGGAACCCAGTTGTCAATAGTAAGATATACACTTCTCTGTCTGAGGGTCTTTGGCACCTTGAGACTTCTCTCTTACATGCATGCTCAAGGGACTGATAATGCAGAATATTCTCCCTCCCTTCCCCCACTCTCTCTCCCTGTCTCTGTGTATTTCTCTGTCTGTGCCTCTCTCCCTTTCTCTCTATCTCACTCCCTCTCCCTCCCTGCCCCCTTTTCTCCCTTCTTCCTTTTCCCCCTTCTTCCCTCTCTCCTTTCCTCCAAAATACACACTGAAACCTTAGCCCGAAGGTGGCGGCAGAAAGAGGTAAATCCTTCTGGAAGTGATTGACTTATGAGGACACAACCTTTAGGAATATATTAGTACTCCACAAACGAGAGTGAAGGTAGCATTTGGTGCCCCTTTGCCCTCTGCCTTCCACCATGTGAGGAAAAGGTAACAGGGCACTATGTTGTGAGTAGGTCTTCAGGCACCATATCTGCTGGCAGTTTGACCTTGGACTTTGTAGCCTCCATGACTCATGTTGCTTGTAGATTGCCCTAAGTCTAAGTTATTTCATTACCACAATGGAAACAGACATGGGCACTCACCCTTGGGCAGTATAGCTCCAAAGGGTATGAATTGCCAGTGAAGTCAAGGCCAGTTGCCCACAGTGGTAGCCTAGCTTATGAGGTTCCTTTTGTTGGCTACCTAACCATCATCCTTTCATTGCCTTACTCTCCTATTGAGGGATTTTTTTATCTTAAAGTAAATCGTGCACCTAAATCACTGACTCAGTGTCTACATCAGAAAGATTCAAAGCCGAAGTGGAGACCTTTTGTAATTTTTCCTAGTTCTTTATTCTTCATGAAAGTGAAAGGAATGCCCAGAAAGAACAGGAAGTTCACTCAGTGATGGCACTGTGGAGGTTTGAGCTGCTACACCTTCTCACCAGCTACAGCAAGCCTGAGCAAGCCTTTGCGCTGGATGAAGAGAAGGCTCCTACAGCCTTCTCTGGTGTGGGCAATGGCGGTCAGAGGCTTGCTTCTAAAGTCACTGCCTTTCTGACCGTGAAAGGGCCATCCCACACGTCTTCTCTGAAAGCATCTTCTCACCACCAGGTCCAAGGAACCAGACGTAAAACACCTTTCACCCAGCACTTTTGAGCATTTGGCACATTGAGGAAGAAAGAACAAGAGAGTTTGAAGGACTTGTGCTTCCAGAGAATTCTGAGGGAATGAAATAATGATCTTGGCCCTAACAGCAAAAGACAAATTTAATTTACATGTTCCAGGCCGTATATGGAAAAATCATTTAAACTGAAACGAGAAAGGTCCAAACTGCAAGTCAATAGTGGCTAACATCACACATCCTACTGGTATGCGCTGGCCTCCCTTACCAGCTACGCTGCTCCAGCATTCCCTGTAATTGAGCATATTTGGCTTTGTGTTTTCTGAGGAACTGTGAGGATCTAGTCTCAAGTACCATGCTGAGTGTGCCTTGTCTCAGCTCAGACGGTATATTTATCCTCAGCTTCTCTCCAACTGTTCTCTCATTTCATGAACTTCCCACCTCTCTCTAACTTCTCATAGCCCAGGCCTTGGAGCTGTCCTTATTTGTAACTTCTTAATTTAGACACAACCCAGTAGAAATGTATACAATGAGCAGAGGAGAAGGTCTTATTTTAGCCAGAACTTCTGAGGCTGAGAATGGGCTGTCAGCTGAAGAGGGCCAGAGTCTCAATCCTGATGGCCTAGGCCACCCGAGGAGTCTCTGCTTGGAAAGAATAATTTACATGCTCCATGCAGGGTGATGTTTATGGACACACTCTACACTTCTCTGGCATCCTTCTCCATGAAACCCAAGCCACCCTGGAGATTGTAAGTAAAGCAATGTCCTAAAGATTTAAAAGGATGTCCATAACCAGAAACCCTCAGTGCCTTTTCCTAGACACACACACACACACACACACACACACACACACACACACACACACACACACACACACACTTGAATGAGGGGAGCCTTAAAAACACAAGAGAAAGTACTAGGACAGATCTACTTGAAGACCTAAGAGACAAGTCAGTGAGAGACCCCAGGAGCAGGTGGTAAGGAAGCCAGCATCCAGTTCTTTCCCTCTTCACAGTTTGCTGCCGACGATTGCCACCTCCAAATAAATCCCCGTGGCTTTGAAATTCAGTGTTCATATTTGTATGCCTTTCTGCTCTTGGCTATGTGCTTTACTCTTCAATCTCTGTTAAACATAGAAAGTTTTTTGTGCAGCTATTCCTAAACATTCTCAGTTCACCATGCCCATAATGTCTCAGGGACTTTTATGCATTACCTCTAGGTTAGTGCTTAGCAGTTGGATTTATTAAGTAGTTAAGTAGCAAACAACTTCATAAGTATTTATGTCCTGACAACTTAGTACTCATTGGAGAAAATATACATAAATATAAATAAATACTATTTTATTTCATCCTTAATTATTGACTTATAGCATGCGTGCACCTGTTGGATATTCTCTAAGTTCTCCAACTTGAAATCAAGTGAATAAAGGCTATGCTTCTTGGTCTATATGGATCTTGTGTAGGTCTTACACTGTGACTACTGAACACATGGTTTTACTAAGATACAATCACATTGAGACATATGGTACTATCGAACATTGACGCACTGAGTATAGTTGTGTGGTATCTGTTGAGTGTTAGGCCTCCCTCAAAGATGTTTAAAGACCAGTATCATTTCTGGAAAGTCATTGTACACCACAGGATACACTGGAATATAGTTTAGGAAGTGTGGTTTGATGGAATCTTTTATTCAAGACTTTCTCACATGTGTGTATGTGTATGCACACACACACATGTGCTTTATTGTCAAAGCAAATATAAATTCAATTATGAAAATGCATAAGAAAAAATCTGGAAAGGTTAAAACTAAAAGGATAATTATAGTTGCTTCTAGGCGACAGATATTAAGAGGACATAAGATCTAAGGATAATTTTGCTTTATTGTAGTTGTTAAAATGTTTCTAGAGAAAAAAGTCTTCTGTTTTATTTATGCTACTACAAGAGATAGTTACAAAGAAAAATTTCAATTAGCTTACACAAAAACTACCTATGACATGTGGCCCAGTCTGGCATGGACAGGATAGGCAGGCCTCCTTCACCCCATCCCAACCACTTGTGACCCCTCCCCTGTCCTCTGAAGCCTCCTTCAACCTAACCACCACACATGTGCCTCCCCAGAGCAACACAGAAAGACAGCACCACCTACTCTGAACACCTACAGCCATCTCCCACCGTGAGAGCTAGCCCCCTCCAGTCTGTCTGTCGCATGCAAACTTACCCAGAAGCACAGACCTTGATAGATGTAAGCACATGTGCGCACGCGCACACACACACACCTGCCTGCCACCCCTCCTTTGCCCTGGGTGCCCTCTCTGGCCAGAGGCCCTGCCTGACAGCCCCCTAACCTTGAACCACTTAAGCCAGCTCAAGTCTCCCTCCATCTTCCCAGCCTGCTGTCTACCTTAAGCTTCTACCCAGGTAGACTGAAAACACATATTAAAAGACATAACCAATAAGCTCACTCAATAATTTCAAATCTTATTGACCAAAACAACCAAACCCCCAAGCTATATGAAATATCAAGACAATTTGTCTTCCTCCCTACAAAAATAAGCCATCAATCCTATAGTAATGATTCCCAAGAACAACTTAAATGAAATTCAAGACACAGAATTTAAAAGAATAATTAAGTTCTAATAGTAAAACAAATATAAAGAGGACACAAACACTCAAATGAACCAAGAGTACACAGAAATAAACAAACACTTCCAAACCACAAACAACTGAATGGAATAAGAAAGATAATTCAAGATACAAAACTAGAATTTAATAAACAGATAGAAATATTGAAAAAAAAAACCCTAAAGTAAAATGAAGACAGAAATTAAAATTTCAACTAGTCAAATAAAAAGTTCCATGGACAACCTCATCTATAAAATGGGTCATGGAATAGACAGAATATCATATTGGAGCTTAAAGATAAGATAGAGAAACTGGATCATTCACACAAAGGAAATGATACATTGGGGGGGAGACACATGAACAGAATATGCAGGATCATGGGGACATCATGAGAAAATCAAACATACAAATTATAGGCATAGGAAAAGGATTCCTGGTCAAAGAAATAGGAAATGTTTTCAATAAAATCATTAAAATAATTCCCTAAATCTTGAGAAAGAGATGTACATATATGTATGGACAAGACCCCTAAAAAAATCCACATGCCATATCACAATTAGAACACTAAAGACACAGAATAAAATAAAGGAAGGGTAGTGAAAGCTTCATCAGAGAAGAGCCAAGTCTCACATAAAGGCAGGTCCGTAGAATAACAGCTGGCTATGTGACAGAAGTTGGTAAAGCCAGAAGGGCCTGGACAAATGTACTCCAATCTCATGGAGATTACAAAATTAGAAACAAAAAAGGATACTCAACTATCGATACCAATGAAACTAAAAAGCATATAAGTCTGTACCTTAAATACTTATATTCCACTAACCTACTGAAATTAAATCAAGATGCAATGAATAATTTAAATATACCTATAACTAACAATGAGACTGAAGCAGGACTAAAAATGCCTCCTAACAAAAAAAAAAAAAAAAAAAATCCCAGGACAAGATGGATAGATGCATTACAGAATTCTACAAGGAAGGCCTTCAAACAGTACTATCCAAATTAGTCCTCAGAAGAGAAAGGAAGGAAAGCTACTGTTGGGCCAGAGAGACGGCCCACAGATGACTCAGTGGTTTAGGGCACTGGCTATTCTTCTAGAGCAGTAGTTGTCAACCTTCCTAAAACTGTGACCCCTCAATACAGTTCCTCATGTTGTGGTGACCCCCAACCATAACAATATTTTGTCGCTACTTCATAACTGTAATTTTGCTACTATTACGAATTGTAATGTAAATATCTGTATTTTCCAATGGTCTTAGACAACCCCTGTGAAAGAGCCTTTCAACCCCCAAGGGATTATGACCCACAGGTTGAGAATCACTGTTCTAGAGGACCTAGATAGATACCCAGAACCTGCATGATGGCTTATAACCATCTGGAACTCCAGTTCCAGAGTATCTGACACCCTCTTCTGGCCTCCATATGTACCAAGTATGCACGTGGCACACAGCAAAACTCACACACACATTAAATAAATAAATGTATTACCCTGATACAAAACTAAACAAAGATAAACAACAACAACAAGACAATTACAGAGTGATCTCCCTGATGGGTATAAATGCAACATTTCTCAATGAAATAATTGTAAACAGAATTCAAGATCACAATAAAAAGATTATCTACCATGATCAAGTTAGTTTCATTTTAGGGGTACAAGGATAGTTTGACATTCATCATGGTATCTCCCTCCTCATTCTCCCACTCTGTTCCTGATCCAGCTGGGACCTCCCGCTCCCCTAAGCTCTCTTTCCCCCAACCCTTCCCCTCCATTACCCCCACCCCCACCCCTAGTTTGCTCATGTAAATCTCATCCATTTCTCGGTTGCTGGGCAATCACTGTGTCTTTCTTAGGGTCCTCTTTACTAGGTAGCCTCCCTGGAATTGTAAGTTGCAGTCTGGTTATCTTTTGCTTTATATCTAGTATCCACTTATGAGTGAGTACACACCATGTTTGTCTTTCTGAGTCTGGGTTACCTCATAATAGTCATAAAAAGTTTAAAACCTGGTAATAAACCTAACCAAGAAAATGAAAGACATTTACAACAAGGGTCAAGACACTGAAGAAAGAAACTGAGGAAGGAAGGAGAAGATGGAGAGAGCATCACAGATCAGAAAAATCAATACTATGAAAATAGTCACTGCGTCAAGAGTAATCTACAAATCTTCACAAGCAAGATTCCAGAGACATTCTTCATAGACCTATTTTTAAATGTCTTAAAATTTATATGGAAACACAAAGAAACAAAGGTAGACAGAGCAATCTTGGAAACTAAGAAATCCTAGATAAAAATATAAAGAAATCCACACAACTCCAGCTTCACTTGCAAAACAAAAAACAAAAAACAAAACCCTCATTTTCAACAAACAGAGCTGAGAAACCTGGATATCAACATGTAGAAGAATGAAAGTCGATCTCCACCTCTTTTTTTTTTTTTTTTTGGTTTTTGAGACAGGGTTTCTCTGTGTAGCTTTGCGACTTCCTGGACTCACTTGGTAGCCAGGCTGGCTCGAACTCACAGAGATCGCCTGCCTCTGCCTCCCGAGTGCTGGAATTAAAGGCGTGCGCCACCACAGCCCGGCTCCACCTCTTATCCTTCATAAAACTCAACTCCAGATGGAGCAAAGAATAAAATATAGGACCAAGAACCCTGACAGTGCTAGAGAAGAAAGTAGGGATTGTGCTCCTGTATGCAAGCAGAGGTACAGATTCTGCATAAGACTCTCACTGCACAAGAAACAGGACCAGCAATCAACATATGGGACCTCATGAAACTAAAATGCTTCTCCATAGCAGAGAAAACTGTTAATTGAGTGAAGAGGCTGCCAACAGGATGGGAGAAAATATTTGCCAGCTATACATCTGATAGACAGTAACTAGAATATACAAGGGACTCAAAAAAAAAAAAAAAACTAAACTCCAAGAAAACAAACAACCCAATTAAAAAATGGGCTGTGGAACTGAACAGAGAGTTCTCCAAAGAAGAAATACAAATGATTAGGAAACACTTTAAAAAGCATTCAACATCTGAAGCCACCAGGAAAATGTAAATTAAAACTACTTTTAAAATTTTCACCCAAATCAGAACGGCCCTCATCCAGAATACAGATGACCACACATGTGGACATGACCGTGGGTAAAGAGGAACCCCTATCCACTGCCAATAGGAGCATACATTGATGTATCTACTTTGGAAATCAGTTTGGAAGTTCTTTAAAAAAAAAAAAAAGAAGAAAAGAAAAAAGAAAAGAAAAGAAAAAAAAAGAAAAGAAAAGAAAGTAGAACTAGAACTACCATACAACCCAGCCTTGTTCTTACCATTCTGCCATTGGCACTGGTTGATAAGACCCAACCGCTGAAAACACCACATACCATGGATGCCAGATACAGAGAAATCAAGCTGAAACTGAGCTGGAAATGACCCTCTGCTGCCCGGCTTGTAGAGTGCCCTAGGGTACTGCTCAGACTGATGGGGGAGTAAGGCGTCGGATTCCTTGTCCAGCCATGCACTCTCTGAACTACAATACCAGACAAGCTGTGCCCACTGACTGGTTCAACAGTGGCATGACTGTAGTGGAAGTAGCCAATGACTCCATGCTTATCTGAGGCCTACTCCACAAGAGGGAACCCAAGCCAACCACTATAAACCTGGTACAAGTCTCCTGACTAGAAGGGTTTGGGGCCACCAGAGAGGGAACCTACTATGGTAATTTATTGATTAATATAGGATCAAATCACCTTCTAAATAGCTATGTTTATACCCACAGAGAAAGGCTGCTCTTAAAGTCTCTCTTTGCAGTGAACGGAGGTGTATGCAGAGACCCATGCTGCACAAGATGCTGAGAAAAAAAAAGGAGAGATGAATGCTCAGCCCTAGTCAAGATATATACTACCCATGTAAGGCTCACAAGCATTGCGTTAGTGAGGCAGGGAGAATACAAGAGCAGGAGACAGGGAGAAGGATTGTAAATACCGTCTTCTAAGCCTGACACTGTCATGGCAATCATGAACACAGAAGCTGTGCTCACTGGCACTGGGCCTGAACCAATTGAGCCTGCCCAATAATCAGCTATGGATGGCAAAGGCTCTCATGGGACTCTACCACTTACAGCTGAACTATGGCAGCTAAGAGACCCCAGGAGAAGGGAGGCACAGTACACAGTTGGGTAGCCACTGGTAAGCCCTTCAGGCTCTAACAGGTAGTTTCAAGCCCAGGGTCACACAGATGGCCTTAGTAAACTCTGTAGGACACAAAGCAAAGACATGAATACAGTGGAGAGAAGCATAGGGAAGGAGTGGGACTGAGAGGGGTGGGGGATATTGGGGGTAACTAAAATACATTAGAAACATGTACAGAATTGTCTAAGAACAAATTTCTTTAGAACAAATAAAGCTTTACTATAGCAAGGTGTAAAATTGTGTTGAACTCTGGGCAGAAAGGGTCAGTCCCAAACTTCAGTGAGAGGGACATACTTCCTGAAGGAACTACCCAGGAACCGTGGGGACATCACAGGTGAGTGACGCTACTCACTCCCTGATTCCTTTTCCAGATCCTTCCTTCCTTTTCTCATTTCCTACCACAGAAATTCTCAAGAGGTAATGTCAGAATCACCTGTTGCCTTTTCAAAACTAAACCTTCTCACCACTTACGTGGCCCATATCCCATACCCCTCACTACCTCACACTGAAGCAGAGAATGTCTCTTTGGTGGCTAGTCTCTGTGGCTTGCAGGCTCCCAGCCAGAGACTACATTTCCCAGCTCTCTTTTCACTAGGTGTAATCTTGTAGCTGGGACCCATCAATGAATAAAAGAGGTGAAAAATTCAATTCCAACTTCAGGTCCTTTATTAGTTCTAGGAAGACACACACATCCTATAATCAAACATGACTGACCATCATTTCTTTCCTTTGTTCCATCTATTTCTCTGCTTTTTTGTGCAGCCATCTCTTTTGGCTAGAAATTCTCTGTGGAGATAGGCCCAGAAGTGAGAAATGGAAGTCACACTCCATGAGCGATGACAAAGGAGAGTCACGGAATGATAAAGTAGAAGAAAGAAAAGCCAGAGCCCAAATTGGTTAGTTAAAAATGAATAGGAACAAGAAACAGTAGTATATAAAATTGCCAGGAGGCAGCCTTTTGTAACAGTTATATTTTATAAGCTCCGTGTTAGCCTGGTAGTGACACTGTTGTCTTGTCCTCCTCAACAACTATGATGAATCTCAAAAGAAGGGGATAATTGCCCTAGGGTCACAAGACTTCAGAGCTTATCCTCTGAGCTCAAGGATAGGTTGAGAAACAAAGGTCCCGATTCTATCTCAAACATCCTTCAAGTTAGGCGCTCATCATCCTTCAGTGTATAAGCCCATGTAGATGAAAACCACAGCTCAGACATCCCTCAATACCGATAAGATACTCAGATCTGAGAGATGGAGAAAGCCATTAGGCTTGGGTGCAAACAAAGAGATCTCAAGGAAGATCCAGCCTCAAACTGCATCTTCTCTATGGAAATCTTTGGCGAATTGAGTCTCTTTCTGTATGCTAATCTATCTCTGCTGATGAAAAATCTTCTTAGTTCCCAAGAAGAGACTTAAAAACTTACTCTATTTTTGACCCTCACATAGTTATTAAGTATTTTCAGAGGAAGGTTCAAGGAAACTTTGAGTTGTAGAAAATTCTAACAATCTACCAAAATCCTGCATGGAAATCTGGATGCACACCCACCTTGGCCCACAGAGAGAGGCGCAGAAAGGGCCCTGCACCCTGCTCCCCCACCCCACACTCCGACAATCACTCAGCTTCTGGGTACTGTTGTCCCAGCCTTGTTGAAGGCTGTACACTTCTGCATAATTTACTCCACATGTTTGTTTGTTGGACCTGCCAGAGGCATCGTCGTAAATGTTTCAGTGCCTTAAGTTTTGATGAGCTTTCTTTAGAAATAACTGTGCCCAGGGTGGTTCATAGAATAGTAAATTAACATCCGTCTATCCATACACCTCCTCCTGGCCCAGGTCTCCTTAGTTTCAGTGTTCCCCATAAAACATTCATGGCCTAGAACATCACAGACAGTGCCAGGCAGGACTGGGGGATGGGTCCTGCATCCACACTGAGTAAATATTTGAGTGACAATATGTTCTATGAGGTGACTCCTAGGAACTAGTTAAATAGGATTCTATTTTTAAGTCCTCCCTCCCTACACCCACTCTCTCTCCTCCTTGCTCTCCCTCTCTACATCACTTACACAAATATTCTTAACAGCTCAATGACTTAGGGATGGTCTGAGTAAGTGACTCTTTGTGTATCCATTCATAATGTCAGTGGTGAGCATTCTTGTGTTTTCCCCAAATGTTTACCTCTCTACTCTCCAATGCGCTTTCACCTCTTCAGCCAAGCTGGGTGGGCATGGTCTGAGGCTAGCAGAGTTTAGAAACAGACAAAGTACTGACTGGACTTTCATGCCAGGATTCTACGAGATGCTCTCAGATCCACTATTTCTGTGACCCACCCCCCTGCTTCCATTCCCTGACACAGGGAACTGATTTCTAATAACCATCCATCCCAGAATGATTTATTGACTGGCCTTTGGGTATCGTGAGCCAGTGGGAGGTACTGGTGGAAAACAGGAGGGTGGATCGTTGAGAGATTTGAGGAATCTCTCCTCAGTGCTCTATCTGCTTCAGACTGTACCTCCAGAGGGACTGCTCTCCCTGCAGGGTTCCAGTTCCCATGGGGTGATCCTGACTCCAGGTTCTGATGCCGTCACTGTCCTTTCTCCTTCCAGTGCGGACTGGCAGCTCCTCCCCACTGTTGCTCATCTCTCCTTGCCTCAGTGTCCCCAGTTTGCCTCAGCATCACTTCCTCTAGCAACTGTATAATTAGTTCCTTGTGTTATGGTCCTTCCTACTGCTCTATGGAGAATGAGCTTGCTTTGCAGGCTATATATAATATATATTTATATTATTATATTATATTATAAGATAATTACTTTATGGAAGAAAAGGATGCATAGGCTAGAATTAGAACATGAATGAACTCTCAGAGGGTTGACAAGCAAAACCCAGCTCTGCTTCTCATTCTTGCCATCTATAATTAGCATCTTGCTTCCATTTATAACTCTGCCATCTTATATGAACAGAGGAAAAGATTAGACTGGCAATGGGGGACTTTAGGAAATTGCCTAACTGTCTAGGACAGGGTATTCTAGATAAAGATTTGATCTGCCTAGGAAATAAATCCAACCAATTCTCTTATTAACAGTTCCAGACTCCATCATACTCCTAACACAACATATATCTGTGCTTATCTTCCTGGGTTTCCTTTACTGTCTGCTGCCCCTCTTGCTGACTTTGGGTAAATAGTGTCACTCTGCTAGGATTTACAGAGCCCCTCACTACCAGGCAGCACACTGTCTCTTACCATGTTTCCATGAAGTACTATAGTACTCCCTGCCTTTCATTCAGGGGATCAGCAAGCAAGACATTTTAGAGTGTGTAAAGATCTGATAAGGGAAGACCCAGGAGCTCCAAGTTAAGAGAACACTGTGGTTTTACCACATGTAGACTCAAATGAGCAAGTGATTGCTCTTACTGAATCTCAGTTTTCTCATCTCAGAATTGGGGACCATTAGGGTTTGAAACTGAATATTACTGTAAAGCCTCTATAAATGTTACTTTCATCATCATTATTACTATTTCTTTGATGTCAAGATCCTTAAAAGTCACTAAGAGCATCTATAAGACTAATAAATTAATGCTACAGAAGTTACATAAGGAACAGTCCAATTCCTAAGGATGGGCTGGTGACCAACATCATCATGGCACTATCAACCAAAAAATGACTGACTGTTAGAAGGGCAGAGGCTCTAATGCCTATTTTCTCCATGAGACAAAGGGGCAGAAGAGACCCCCATAAAGGGGCTGTACTGCATGGTTAAAATGCAGTGGTAATTCCAGGTTCTGACTCAGAGTGTGCTAACCTCTGGGCCTCACCATGTTGGCCCTCCTCAACAAGGATACATAGTTACCACCTTATTACAGTGGAGAACCTGTCATTTCAAATGAGTGTTGTCATGATATGATGTTTATTGTTGGGTGAATTTTATATTTTTTTAATCAGTGGATATAGCCAACAACATACTTAATGATGAAAGATGGTTTTTTTTTTCCCTAAGATCAAGCACAAGACAATTCCATTCTCACTACTTTTATCCAACATCATGTAGAACAATGGAAAAAAACTGTCTGGATGTAAATTCATTCATTTATATTATATTAATTTTATGAGAGTGTTGAAAAATTCAGTAGGTAAAATACTCCCTTAGTAGACAATAGAGTATCCACATGCAAGAACTTCATTTGGATTTTCTATATCATCTACAGAAATTAGTGCAAGTGTTTGTAAACCTAAGTATATGGGTTAGAGCTATAACATTCCTCATGACAATGAGCTAGGCAATAATTTCTATTTTTAATATGGAAGGCTTCATGAACTTGTGTGTCATCCTTTTACAGGGCCATGAAATCTTCTCTGTACTGTTCCAATGTTAGTACGTGTGTTTAGAAGCAAGCACTGTGCAATTTCTTACACATGACACAAGAGCACAATTGACAAAGGAAAAATAGGTAACTTGTGATTTAAATGGTATCATCAATAAAGTAAAAATAAATGTTTATAAATTATGTTATCTGATATAGGGCTAATGTCCCAGATATATATATAAAAAAAAAAAAAACCTCTATTTTAGAATGAAAAATCAATTAACATAATTCTTAAATAGGTGGAGGATTTAACTAGACATTTTTCTTAAAAAGACATAGAAATGGCCAATAGCATAAGAGCAGCTGTTAGGCATCATTATTCATTAAGGAAATGCAAATTAAAATATCAATGAGATACTACTTTTATCAATAGGATGAATAAAGTTAAAACACACCTGATAAGTGTTTGATGTGGAAATGGCATAACCACTTATCAGAGGTTAACATATGACCCAGTAAGCCTACTGTTAGATACACATGTATATATATGAAAATATAAACACATAGTGAAGCAAATATCAGATACAAAGCATTCATAGCATTACTAGTTATAATTGGAAAAAGGGAGATCACTCAAACATCCATCAACCAATGGATGGATAAATAAAATAAACCAAATCCCAAACATGGTGCACTACTTGGCGATACAAATCAGTGAGATACTGATAGAAGCTATGACATGGGTCCACTTTCCCAAGTGAGAAGCTAACCACCACATATTAAGTGAACCCATTTGCACAAAACTCCAGAACAGCACATCTCAAGACACTGAAGAAATATTAGTTGTTTTCCACAGCTTGGCAACTGGGTAAGAGGAACATTTTTTAAAGTTTTATTCAAGTTTTGCTTTGTGTTGCGCTGCTTTACTTTGCAGTGCCGGGGCGTGAACTCAGGAACTTATGCATTTTAGAAAAACATTTTACCACTGAGCCACATCCCCAGCTGGGTACAGGATTTCTCGTTGGAACAATAAAACTGCTTTGAGCATATATTGTGCGGAACAGCTGCATAAATTCATGAAGGTACTGGAAACAACTGAACTGTATGGGTGAGTTTTATACTGTGTATTTTTTTTTTTTTTTTTTTGATATTTTGAGACTAGGTCTCATACAGTTCAGGCTGACCTCAATGTATTAAGTACTGAAGGAAGTTGGCCTCTAACTCCTAACCCTCCTGCCTCTGCCTCCCAAGCATGGCATGTGTCACTATGTCCACATCAAACCTGGGTGATTTTTAGAGTATGAGAATTAAATCTCAATTTTAAATGTACGTGATATATTCAAAATTTTAAAAGGGAAAAAAAGTGGTGGGTCTCTGGGGTTAAAGAGAACCAGCGGCTGGCTCCCCCAAACAGCGTGTGGTCTTAGGGGGTGTCCCATGTCAATCTGAGCCTCAGTAAAGGATAGTGCCTTTACCACTCAATTGGAAGGTATGTGTGGAGAGAAGATTGAGTTTTGAGGTGACAGTGAAGGGATGTCCAGGTGAACTACTGGGATGAAATCAGTGCATGTATGCAAGCCTAGCTAGACTCTGATTCTTAGTTCCAGTCTGCTCCCTAGATCAGGTGCCTTTCATAGCCATCCCATACTCCCTGATGCCCCAAAGCATGGTCTGCAGTGGGGACTGACCACAACTCTTCCTCCAAGAAAGAGAAGCATCCTTTCCATCAGATACCAATGCAGCAACATGTCCACCATCACTATCACCCATCAACACTTAGATTTATAGCACAGGAAGAAGCATTTACAATATTCCCAGAATTGAAAGAACAAGAAAAGGATTCTGACAAACACAGGCCATGTTTATCTCACGTTGTTCATTGGGAAACTCATTTCCTCCCACTGCCCATTAGATGTTTTGAGCTTTGCATTCTCAACAGGGTAGTGAATAGAGATGCTGAACTGAATGCTACAATATAAACATATGCATCATTCATAATGCATTCAGATGTTTTTTAATTATTCATAGTTCCCGAAAGTTATTTGACCTATCATGCATATATATTCAAGCAATATTTATATTAGAACCACAGTTCCACTGTACAGAATTCCAGCTCATTGGCATTCCCGTCTATGGAATTAAAAATTAAATGAGTCAGGAGTGGAGAGATGGCTCCATGGTTAAGAGCACTTCCTATTCTTCCAGAAGAACCAAATTTGATTTCCAACACCCACACCAGGCAGTTCACAACCACCTAGACCACCAGCTCTGGAAGGATCAGCCATCTCTGGCTTCTGCAGGCACCTGCACTCACATGCCTATCCACACACACATTTGTCATTGAAAATAATAAAGGATTATTTTAAAGAACTGAATGAGTCGCTGGTCAGTAAAAGCTGTGTGTGAGTTCTGTAAGGTCACCCATGGTATGTTGTTCTAGGGTAGAGGAAGAAAGTTCCATGGAGCTGCTGAAGCTGATGAAACACAGAGTATACACTTTGTGACAAAGGCGACAGTGACCGTCAGCCTTTTCTAAGACCAAATTCACCATTTCTCTGACTAATTGGTATTCTTGGACTTAGTCTAGAGGAGAAAAAACAAAAAAACCACAGGTCCTCGCCCCCCTTCTATTTAAGTCTTATTTTCTCTTTTAAAAAAATGCTAGTATTCTGGGCTCAAAAACACCACATTCTTCTGTTTTGGTATTTGCATAAATTTGCATGTTAACATGAATGGTTGCAACTTAAAGAATGCAAAATATAATAAAATTTGAATTCATATCCAGGATGAAGAAAAGACACATTGAAAAACAACAGATTTTCACTCTTGTTGATTTTTTTTTTCAGAAATGGGATTTAGGAAAGACATAAACACACAATCTTGATTTAAAAGCAGGGTTGCACTCAGAGACAGGTACTGCCAAGGGGACACACACACACACACACACACACACACACACACACACACTCACCATAAGTATTTACAAATGGCAGCAATTCCTTAAACCCAAAAAACATCGCATTCCTTCCTCCTTGTGGCCCACCCAGAAGAATGAAATGTATGGAACATCATGTGAGTAACTCAAGCAAATACAGGCATGCTTTTGCCTCTGTGGGACTTAAGAACAGTTTCCTGCTTTATCCTTTGATTTCTCAAGTGCATTTATTCTGAGGACAGTGTGTCAGGATGGTTAAATGCAGAGACAAAGGTTAGAACTCCTGACATAGCTAAATGTATCAGCTGTGTGACTTCTAGACACTGACACAATCTTTAGATATAACTTTTCTTCATGAGCTCTCCTTTACACAGCATTTTTACCAGCTTTGCAGGTTTATCATGAGAATAAATATGAATAGAGTGAACCTAGGCCAGTGGCTGGTGGGGAACAAGGATCCAGGGGAGGTTAGCAGCTGTGTAGGGCTTGATATGGTAACAGGTACTTAGGTGATGCTGATCACAGGAGACAGTCTCGAGATGGATTCTCTCTTCTCCAACGTGCCCTCCCATTTGGTCCACACAGTTCCACAAGGACCTCCATGGATCTAGTCACCATGACAGCTTGTTCCCCAGGGACTCCAACTACTGGATGATGGCAACATCAAGTTCTCATTCCATCCTGCCCACAGTCACTCCTTCTCACAGCCAGTGTCTCACCCAAACAGACAGCAACCGGCACCGACAAAGACCAGAAAGAGCCATGAGCATAGCCTCTCACCTCGTCATCCACAGGCGAATTCGCATCCAGTTTCTGAACCGCCGACTTGCCGCTCTCTTTTAACAGTTTCTCTCGTACTTTGGTTTCATACTCAGGCCGGGAGTGTTCCTACACCAAAGAGTCAGTAAGCAGAGTTAGTAAACAGGAGGGAGAGTGACCTGGGCCTGTGGCTCAGAACCAGACACCATAAGTACATCAAACTGGGTTTAGGCATGGACACTATCAGACATGATTTGCCACATGACACAGTTACAAGGACTCTATGCCAAGAACACAAGGCTGCAGGGAGAAATGAGACACACAACACTTATTGTCACACTGAGAACCAAACCTTGGAACGTTCCTGGGGTTGGTGCCGGTGTTGAGAAAGGAGAGAGAAGATGTTAACCTGGCAGCCGATACAACAAGAAGCTCTATGTTTTGTAGAACAAACTGACAAAGAGAAAGGAATAGCACTGCCCCACCCCCACTCTCCTCATGCCTCAAGCTCACTTACAAGGAGCCCAGACCCTCCTGGAAATAGTTGTACCCCACAGCTGGGAGTTTGGGGAAGCAACAATACTTCTCTATTCCATGATTCTGCAGGCTAAAATGGTAGCCAATAAACATCAAAGCCAAGGTGGTCATGGGAGAATCTTAAAACTCATTGCCTGGACCCATCTACATAGCATAGGTGAGCAACTCACTGGTTAATACAGCAGTAAATACTCAGGAGACATCATTCGGCTACTCTGCCAGTCCAACCTGGATTATCACTCACCAGGCATGAGAAAGAGCTCCCAATGAGTCATATCACTACAGACACTGGGCCAGTAAGATTCACAGCTTACTTCAAAGGGGACTTAGCAGTGGGCAACAGGCCTCTCTTGACAGGCCTTCCCACAGTGGCTAGCTCCAAGATGAATTCCTAAGGTGTGAGGATTTCATGATCCCATTTGTTTTCTAAGCACAGCTCCTAAGGAGACTTCCAAACAGAACCAGCTTCTAGAGAGATTCTTCTGGTTCGTGGAATTTGGTGTCAGACCTCTAAGTACAGATTCAGGTGACAGCGGGTTCTGCTGTTCCAGAAGCACACACTTCTTTGTTATCACCCATATGTCAAAGACACTAGACGCCAACTTGTGAGACACCTGGCTACTCTGGTTTTCCTGACAAACTGTGGCATTGGAGAAACTACCAGTGGTTAAGGAGCATAGTATATCATGGTGGGTAATAACATTCGGTGCCTTTGCAGGCTCTCCGCCATCACACAGTCTTCTAAGGCACACCAGACCCACCCCTTCCGGGAGTCTGTCTCTGCGATGTACCCACCAGGCAAATTCTTCTCCAATTCCCTAGAGTTTTATAACTTACACCACACACTCCAGGCACATTGTAGCCATTCACACATTTCATTCTTTTTCTCTGGCTGTGCCCATATCAGAGTCTTGTTCTCTTCCAAAGGACTGGCTGTCTGTTCTGTACCCTTTTGTGTTTCTCACAGTGACAGGGTTTCTCACCATGTAGAATGCACAGACATCTCTAAATGTAGCTGAAGCTTACTTCAGTTCAGCTTCCACCATTCTCCATTCTCCAGTACAGCATTCCCTAAGGTATACTCCAAGAGAGTTTCAGCTGAAAAAAGACTTCCAGAATAATATCTCCCAAGAAATCATCCTCCTGAGACTCTGGTGAGCATACCGAAAGGTCTAGAAAGTGCTCTGCTAAAGACACTTCTCCAATATTCTTCAGCTCATCATTTCCCACAGAACAGCTTCTGGCTGTAACAAGTCAGGATGTTGCTGAAATACTTTGGGAAATGTAGACTGAAGTTTTCCACCCTGGCCACCAACATCTCTTTGCTTTGCTTCTTCATTATTCCAACGGAAGGTCATGATTAAAAGCTGCCGCAACACCATATATCAACTGCCAGAATGTGTGTTCTAAACCTTGTCAAGACCCAGGAGCTTTTTTCCTCATGTTTCCTATAAAGAGACTAAAGGATACTCCTGGGCTCTCCCTTGATGACCAGAAGGGTGATGCCAAACCATCTCTAGACTCAATGGTTGGAGCTGTGGCCCACCTCACCCAAGCTCAAACCTCATTTGTCCATTTAAAAGAAGCCCAGCTTTTTGACACACAGAGCCCAGTTGTCCTTTATTCAGCTGAGGCAGATCAAACAAGGCTATCCCTGTTTGCAGCCAAGCTGACCTGATGAGGTCACAGACTCCCTCAAAAGCTGGGCAAATAAGCTCATGGACAGAGATAAGCTCATGGACAGAGCAGAATCTAGTCCACATTCAGCCGCAAACAGATCAATGTAATAGTCCCTAAGCATAAACTCCATAGACGGCTGATGTGATGCCAAATTCCATGAATCCACAGTCTCTCCAGAAGCTGTTTCCATCCGGAAGCCTCCTCAGGATCTGGCCTGGATGAAGGTCAGTCAGGACAGAAGGACGGGACACTGGATGCAAAGGCATCCTTCAGTCAGTCCACAAGGACACCCACCCTGTACTGGCCCTGTAGGTTGGCCCTAGGGGTTGGTTGTTCACCCACCTCCTGACCCTCATAAGAAAGTAAACTCCACCCTTTGTCTCTTAGTATCCCAGTTTATAAGGTGGACTTGCTCCAGCCTGCTTATTCCACTTCTACATGTTGAGAACACCCCATGTAGGAGGGACAGAAGGCAAATGGGCTGTGGCCTGTGTGTGTATCAGCTCCATCCTTCCCCCTGAGAAGGTGAGTGTTTCTTGGAGAATACCACAGGGAAAAGAGCATGTTGAAAGGATCCCTGAGCCTGGGAAAAACATTACTGGCCTTCTAGGACAACTCCCTCCCTCTCGCCAACACTCAACTAATACCCATGTCACTCACTGGAATGTAAATTAAATACACCTCTATATGCAGTAATTTATGTAAAGCCCAGGACTCCTATGCCAGTCACATATGCCTTGTCTAACAATTCTCCACTCCTTCCCAGGAGACACAGATAACAATCAATGCCAACCCTGCTCTGGCCACCAGATGGTACTGGTTCCTTTGTCCCTCACTAGCTCCCGATCCCTGTCTTCTCCACTCCTCAGACCTTTCAAGGCATCTTGCTATTACTGATATACACCCCTAGCTTGCCAGATCAGGGTCATGATTGCTGATTCCTTCTTGGGGGTGCCCCTTATTCTCTCTTTTGTCCATTAAAATTCAGCAAATTTTCAAACTCCTGATTTTTCTTTATAAGATTTTATGTTTTGGTGCAAGTAACTAGATCCCACACTGGGGCATACCAAACAAGTGACCTGCTACTGAGTTACATCCGCAGCCCTTAAAACCAAATTTCCCCTTCACGGGCCCTGGGATAGCTAGCTGGCCCTGCCCCTCTCTGGATACTGCAGCAGGAGAGTTGGTCCTTCCCCGCCCCTCAGGGCAGAGCTACCCTCCCTTACACTCAGGAAAGACGGCCCTACCCTGTACCAAAGGTGTACACCTCACCTGGGCAGCACACTAGAGCTGACCCTGTGGTCAGGGACTCAGGTGAATCTACCCTGAAGGCATTGAGACCCGGAGAGCTGAGCCTGCCCCCCCCCTCCAATCTGCCATGTGTTGCCATGGGTGAGTGAAAGATGCCCTCTCTCCCCCCACTGCCACCTGTGGCAGGTGAGAGAGCTGACCCCTGGGGTCATCAGAGTGGGAAAGCAAGCCCTGCCCTTGACTAGGTGGGGCACACGTGAGAATTGGCCCTGCGCCCTGCCTGCCCAGCACATTAGAGCTGACCCTGTTGTCAGGTGCACAGGTGAGCCAGCCCTGAGGGCTTGAGAGCAAGAGAGCTGACCCCATTCCACCATATGCCCCCTGTGGCAATGGGAAGAGAGGCCCCTGCACCTCACCTGGGCAAAGCAGTGAAGCTAGCCCTGGTGGTGTGAGTGTGGGTGACCCGGATCTGAGGTCCTGGGAGCAGGAGAACTGGCCCTGCTCCTTGCTGCAAGCTGCACTGGGTGAACTGGCTGAGGCAGTGTGGGAGAGCTCGCCTGGATAGTAACAATGAGGAAAGGCTGGCCATCTGATAGTAGTAAGTCCTTACTACAGACTTGTGACCATAGGACCGTGAGGAGAAGAATTACTCTTCAGCGGCCACTGTAACATCTGTGGCTTGCCTTGCAAATTAATACTCAGATAGTGGAATGGTCCTGGACTTTGCAGATATATTCCCTCACTGTCATCTAAACCACCTACAGTACCAGAGTTCCTATCTGCTACCCACTTTTGTTCTTTAGCCCATGAACAACATCCAGTATTAGTAACTCTTATAATTATGATGCTCAGCTTATCAGATTCATGGCTAATGTGCTAATTCTCAAAAGAGATGAAAAGGAAGGATTACTTTTTTTTTTTTTTTACATACCTTAAATATCATCTACCCCTGCTCCCCAAAGGAATCTACCCTTTGCCCTTCACTCATTTTCTCAATTCAGTCTACTGAATCCTGCCAAAGTGACCTGGTGGATCTTTCTCTGTTAGTTACCCCAGTAACCTTCATCTGTACCCCCCATACCTCCCCGCCTTCATGTTCTACAGGCTCACAGGCATTCTGACAGGTCCCAGCTCTAAACCAATGATTCATTTTTCTCTGGCTTCTTGGTATCAAGGTTACTTATTGCCACTTGTTTGTGAATCTTGTGCCATTTCTTCTTCCAAATTAGGCTACTGGGCCCTCTTCCCATCTCTAAGCCCTACTACACCTTCACAACTCAAAGGAAGAGTCTGAACCCCTGAAGGAAGCATCTGAACTCCCCTTGGTGCTTATAAACCATGACATAGCCAAGAAACCATGAGAGACCCAGCCAGTAACAGCTGATGAGACAGCAAACTTGAAGTGACTATCTCCCTTCAGGGCATCTAGTTCTAGGATCGGAGAAAAGCAAGGGCCCCGGCAAGTGTGCAAGGGAACTCACTTCTTCCTCTTCTATCCCAGTCAGGTCCCAGAAGTAGCCCAGCCGCATCTGTAGTCTCTTCCAGTTTTCCAGAAACATGGTAGCTTAAAAAGAAGGAAAGCATTCAATTATTTATGAAGAATGGAGTCTGGGTAGCCTTTGAGTTTACCAGTGCAGGTGGGACACACACTTACAGAATTCCAATTCAGGAGCTCTCATTGAAGCATTGAGCCCCATGGCTTTCTGCCTGGAGCTACTCAAAACACTCCATATCCCCGAGTGCCTATAGATACATAGTCACTTATGAAGGGGGAACCATTCTGAGAAATGCATCAACATGTAATCTTGTCATCATACGAATATAATAGGGTGTACCTGTGTAGACAGTTCTAAGATCATTGAGCAATGTAGTCCTAAGGGGCTATTTTGGATGTGTGGTCCTTTATCAATGCTCACAATATCATATTAATATAATCACATATGATTATATTAAAAGGACACATGAACTTTTCCTCACTTCCAGATTGTGGAGAAAAAGGATACTGATGCCAAGAAATGAGAGAAATTTTATAGGATAAGGAAAATAAAACTGGAAGGGAATTATAGTTTGGATCTAAATTATCGCCTCAAAGCTACACGTTAAAGACTTGGTTACTCATTGGTGGGCTTTTGAGAGATGACTGGATCATAAGGGCTCAGATCTCATCAATTGATGAGTTCATAATGTTAAGATTTGTTGAAAGGTGATAAAAACTTCAGGAAATGGGATCTAGTTGGAGGAAATGGGTCTCTTGGGTATACTCATAAGGACAATATTTTATCCCCAGATCCCCTCCTCCTCTTTCTCCTTGCTTGATGGTCACTGTGAGATAAGATACTTCCATCACACACTCCTATTACCATGACATTTTCCTTTCAGGTCCAAAGCAATGGAGCCTGCCAACTGCGGGCTCAAACCTCAGAAACCACAAGCTCAAACAAACCCGTCCTTGAGTTTGAATGGGAAGCTAGCTTACACTGGGGTCTGTAGACTCTTTAATAAGACTCATCTTGCCTGTGCAGATCATCTCTGCCTGAAGCTTAGTCATCCCTCTCACTTCTCCCCTACCCAACTTACATAAGCCTCGATCTCGCTTTCTTAAATTCCTGCATCTTTAAGCTCTCAGCTTTCTCTGGATACTAAGGCATGTGTGCGTGTCTGGCCCAGAGCTTCTGTCTGGACCTCTTCCATCATTTGCCAACAGGCCTCACACCTGCTTTGCTGCTTACTCATCCTCCAGTCCCCTCCATCTTCAACTTGTGTGAATTCTCCCCATCTCCCACCTCACCCTCCAGGTTCCTCTTTCATCCCATCCTGACCCAGTCCATGTCACTCTTCCTTCCTCCATAATCCTACCTTTGTTATGGTCACAACATCTGGAAAAGGAAGGGAAGGGACGTTCCCCAGAGTCCTCCCTCTAGCTCTGCACTGTCCATGATGCCAGCCAGGTGGCCCTCACTGCACACCATGCTGAATTTCTGACTGCCATTTCAGGTCTATGGTGCTCTAACAGGGTTGAAAACTCTCCCCGAGATCCCAACTACCTGTGTTTAACTCAGGCACATTACAGAACTAAGCATAATCCTGTGCTGGCTGAATGTGCAGCTACTCAAGCTACCTTTATTTACTTGCAGCTACATCATGCTGCCATTATATGTAGTTTTCTCCCTTGAACTTGAAGTGGTTTTTTTTTCCTGTGAATGCATCTTACTCCTGAGACTGACGTTGGCCTGGGGACACTGTCCTGTCACCCTTCACAGTGCCTGGAGAGGATATATGCAGGGCAGGAACCGGTGTACTGATCGAGTAGCCTCTCCTGAACAAAGGGAGGGCAGGCTGTGAGCATGCAGAAGAGAAGCCAGGGAATAATGAGCAGAGGTGCCATGCAGGTGATGGAAAAGAGAGGGTGCCATCACACTCAGCTCACTTTCCAAGTACCACATCAGTGCTTTGCACACAGTCTTACCCATTGTCACAGGAATGCTACAGGGAGTATTATTTCACCCGGTTTATAGGTGAGGACACAGCTTCAACACCAAGGCCAAAGGAACCAGGCACCACCTTGGCTAAGAGCATTGACTTTAGGAAACATTAGTAACTGTGGACAGAGCCAGGTCTGCATTCACTGGCTTTGGGACCCACAGCTGACAAGGAACAGAACCAAGATGTTTTGAAGACTGCCTAAGCCTTCCTTAGCAGAGCCTTCTCTGTCTCTCTTCAGAGCTGTGAGTTCTTTGTCACTGCTGATAAAACTTCATCTCCCACTGCAGTCTAAGGCTAGATCTGCAGGAGTCTGGGCACATACTCTGACAGGCTGGGATCTGCAGACTAGTGTCTTCATGATGCAGGCATCTTCAAACGCTATTCTCACTGTCACCTGATCTCTCTCTCTCTCTCTCTCTCTCTCTCTCTCTCTCTCTCTCTCTCTCTCTCTCTCTCTGCTCAGAACTGCTTCTTTTCAGCCCATTCCTGGCAAGCCTGGGCCACCCGACACTGCACCACTAATCATTATAATCATGGTAATGAGAGGCATTACTATAATTTTTAATTGTAATTTGTAGGCAATTATGCCTAAGGCTTTTGGCTGCTGCACCAAAGTACATAATCACATAAAACACAGTAAGGCTGCTAAAAAGGGAAAAAAAAAAAAAACTGTCCTACCGGGAAGCCCCAATACAATCCCACCTCTATGTGCTTTCCAGGGATAGGGGTAAGAAATTGTTGAGACTCTGTTTACCAAAACTCTTGAGTACAGACCATAGGCAGTGGTTGGGGCTTGAGACTGTGAAAAGTAGCTGAGAACCTCACCTTGCTTCAGGGAGTGGTGTGTCTCAAGAAAGTTCATGGGAGACCCTGGGCCCACAACTCAAAGTGGTGACAGTATCAACAAGGCAAATGGATAGGAGCTTGGTCTGCACTAAATCCAAAACTGAGTATGTAGTCTGGGTTCCACATTGGTTCAAGGGGATCCCAGGGTAGTTACCCATGCTGTGCTTGGTGGGAGGCACTGGTACCCCTGGCTTCCCAGGCAGCAAGCTGATCTTTACTTGGTTCTGCTGACTGACAAGGCACAAGTTCCATCTCCTCCTGTAGGCTTCTATCTTGAAGGGCTGCCCAGGTACTTCTGGGAGTCCCCTGAGACTAAAAACTAGAGTGCCCTCTGGAGGCACTTGGTGGAAACCTAGCAATACAGAATCTTTCCAGACAAGCTTTGTCTGGACCAAGAAGAGATTCCCACAGGGAATGGGAGAAATCTGTGATCTGCTTCCCTGGATGCTACTGAGAACAGGTTCCTCCTCCTCCTCTTTCTCCTCACCTCTCTCTCCTCCTCCCCTTTCCCTCCTCCTCCTTTCCTTGTCTTTTAGGAACCTATGACTCAGGGCCATCCGTGGCAGGTCCTCCAGCCCCTGCAGAGGTGGGGATAAATCAAGCGGGCTCTGCAGCAGGACTATGGCCCTACTGAACTTTGATCCAATGGATGCGGGAGGTCCCGCGCTTTCACCAGTGAGTACAAGCCAGGTGGTAATAACACAGACTGAAACATGTTGACTTGGGCTCTTTTTAAATGCACAGGGCTGTGTCATTCCAAACTGACCAGATGCCATGGGGAGGGTGTCCCCAGTTTGTAAGAAAGTGTGTGTGTGTGTGTGTGTGTGTGTGTGTGTGTGTGTGTGTGTGTGTTTTCAGATGAGTATGGTGCAGAGCGAGTTAGCTATGCTGATGCTCCAGGGAGAAAGCAGGAAGGGGAACATGAAGGAATTCTTTGTTAATTTCTTTCACAAATACCTTTGGTGAGAATATTGAAAACATCATTTTACATTAAATAAAATCTCCACAGTCCACACACATGGGGTGCAGAAAATAGCATGGGATCTGAAAGTCAGGAGCCCATCTTAATACCAACTGTCCCCCACCATGGCAGCACGCCAGCGTTCTAACTCTCCGCTGCAGTCTCTATGGTTTCATATGGCTGAGGAAAAGTGCCAGGTGCCTTATGGGTTGCCAGCAGGTTTTAGAACACGCACATGTTCAAGATCCTTGTAAGTCATATGTGAGGCCAGTGTGGAGTCAACATTACTCCTCTGGGAGAAAACATGGAGAGCCATAAAGGATATTCCTATTTCTCTTCATACATTTCACCAAAGAAGGAAAAGGTATTATACTTAAAGTACTTCTTCGAGTATGAAGAAAATATACTGAAGTAAATAAATTGAAGGCTACGGCCTTCATCCTGGCCACTGTACCTGTTGAAGACAGTCCCTATTGAGCAGATACTGTAATGACAACTTACCCCACAAAGCCATGAAGATGGAAAAGAAGACCGTGGCCGGATTGTCAAAGAGATGGCTGGCTCGGGCAGTCCCACAGGCTGAGCTGAGGTTCCAATAGTCACAGGACTTGTCACACAGGGGACACATGGTAAAGGCATTCTGGTGGTCACACATCTCTTTGCTGCAGTGATAGGGGTTGATGGGTTAGGGCCGTGTTTACTCTTATCAAAAGGTAACGAAGAATGAAGGAACCATCTTCTGAGGTAGGTATCTCTCTATCGCTATACCCTGCCCAGAATGTTAATGGTCATCTCTGAGGTGTGTGTACTGAATGATGCCTGAGAAAGCTCTTCAGGATGTGCTACATCTGTATGGTTGGTGGGAGACACACACAACTATGAAGAAAGCACCACACTGAGGTTGGATTCCATTCCTTCCTCAAGTACAGGATGTTTCTTATGTCTTAATAGGTTGCCTCACAAATGTGTGACCTGGTCCCAAGCAGAAACAAACATGAGTATATGACGAGACCATCACAAGTTTTATCCTCTAAAGCAGTGGTTCTCAACCTTCCTAACACTGCAACCTTTTGATACAGTTCCTCATGTTGTGATGACCCCCAACTGTAAGATTATTTCATTGCTACTTCACAACTGTAATTTTACTACTGTTAGGAATCATAATGTAAGTATCTAGTAGGCGAGCCCCAAAAGGGGTCGCAATGCTCAGGTTGAGAATCAGTGCTCTGGAAGAAGCAGGTGAGGAGGAATGCTCAGAACTGTGTACTGTGTAATCTTCTACCATGAGTGCCTGTAAGCCATCTGTGTAACGGAAACTAATAATATCAACCTACTAAGAATTATGACAACCATGAAACAGGATTAGGAAGAATAAGAAGCAAGGTAAATCCTTCCAAGGACTAGATTGAGAAAGAAGCATAAGCCAAGTGATTCTAATGGCCTGTGTCCTAACCCATTATAAATGTATTTCTATTTAATAGACTGATGAATATATTCACAATTCATTAAGTAATGCTGGATCTAATAAGCTAAGACTCATATGTACATTTACAAATAATAATCAAGGAATTACAGCCCTGGATGACTTCCTTAATATTCTTCTATCACCAAATACTGGTAGGAAAAAATACCCTTGTGTACAGTATTCCCTTCAGGGACACAGGTATATAGTTAGTTAGACGTGTGATTCAGGAAGAAAGGGTGGAGGGCATGGGACTTGGTGAAAATAAGGCATTGGCCTTTCTCACCCCTCAGCTGGAGCCACGATGCTAAAGAGGCAGCCCACAGCTGTGTCCACTACAGAAAGAGGCAGCAGGGGGGTGTTGGATAGCACAGCTTACTGGGGGGGAGGCCACTGTCCCCAGAGAGTTCTCTTAGCCTGTGAGTAAAGCAAGAGCTTCCAAGGAACCAAGGATGCCCCTGTCAACTTCCCCTTCACAAGGCAGTTGGAGAGTGGGAGATCTACTGGGGACTGTCATTTTCTATAATGTCCCAGCTTCTGTCCTTTAAAAAAAATATTTCTTTATTTTATGTGCATTGGTGTTTTGCCTACATGTATATTTGTGTGAGGGTGCCAGATCTCCTGGAACTGAAGTTACAGACAGTTATGGGCTGTTATGTGCCTGAAATTGAACCTAGGTCCTCTGGAAGAGCAGCCAGTGCTCTTAACCACTGAGCCATCCCTCCAGCCCCCCAGCTTGTCTTTAATGGGTTAAGTCCCCAGGAGGGAAAAGCCTTCTGTGTCTGAGAATGGAAAGCCTAGGTCTCTGAGGAGGAATATCCTCCCTCCATTCACTCGCGGCTGAGCTTTCCATTGGCAAGTGTCAGTCAGCATGAATGCTCACAGCAAAACTATTAAGTGGTGATACCTTAGCAATATAGCCAGTGCTGGCCCCACTTCTTTAAATCTTATGAAACTGGAAAAAATTAAATGAAATTCATTTCAACCTTCGGATAAACTATCACTACATAGTTAGAAAGTATTGCAACTCTCAGGGAAGAAAACAGATTTACACCAAACATAGTTTGTCTGTGTCAGTTCAAGCAACGAGCTCTGATCTGCAGCCCCATCTAAGAGCACAGGTCCCTCCCACTGCCCTTTATGTGTGCATCTGAGACTTCTGCTTGTCTTGTTTTATATACTTACATGCCAGGGAGATACAATCTCACTCTATCTAATTTTGTCTAAATCTCATCGATGCCAGAAGGCCAGGAGTGAAAGATTATTAAGGTTATCAACCAATGTGGTGCAAAGCACTTTAAATAATGCACCCTGCCAATTACTACTTTTAAAAGCTCAAATGCAGGCATCTGTCAATTATTTGTACAAAACAGTAGCCTGGATTCTTCTGGAATTGTTTGACTTTGAAGTCAGAATGCTTGATATGTGCTGGGGGTTTTGATACAAGCAATTTAAGAGAATTTTGGGGAAATTTAATACTGGAACGGCATTAAAGGGACTGTATGTCTTGAAGCAGGCTGTTTGTGGACAAGTTGAAAGATGACGAAGCCCACTCAAGATGGAAATCATTTCTGATTTATGCACCAGCTTCGTAAAAAATATCCAGATTTCTAGTGAGAAGTAATTGTGGCTATAAATCGAATGGTTATTTCTCCAATCTATCATTTCTTTCTAGAAAAGCTAGGAAGGTTGATAAACGTCCTGCCAATCAGCCAAATCAAGACCCTAAAGCAAATGAGGGTCTTAAAAGTGAATGAATGAGCACACTTAGAGCCACGAGACCGGCTCACACAAAGCCAGGAGGTACAAAGAGGCCGTTTCCCAGGAAATCCAGACAAAACATCTGATCCGAAGGCCTCAGAGCTGAAGTAACTGGCTTCCTTTTCCAATATGGTTTAAATTAATCAGCTGGGTTTTGAATGTTCCAGTCTTCCCCACCATGTAAGTACTTAGCAAAAGAAACTAATCTCTCCAAAGCAGCGTTCTCTAGGTATACTATGAACATGTAGACGTATAACAGCTCAGATATCTTATATCAAACACTGAGGAATGAAAGTAATTACAGTTCCCATGATTGGTGTGACTTCTCTGGCTCTGAAGCTGCAATAGAGCTGTAGAAAACGTGAGCACTGGGGAAACCGAATAAAGAGCCACTAAGTTCCCCTGACCTTTGCAAGTTCCTAGGACTGTATAACTTTAAAAACAAAAAAGTTTCAGAATCGGAACATAGTGAATCCCAGCTTGATACCAAAATTAGCAATGTCTGCAACAAACCCAAATAGTGTGTTTTCTTAGCAGGTGATAGTAGATTGAAACTATAATCAACAGCAAGAGGAACTTCAAATATCGTAGCAACACATGGGGATTGAAAAATATACTTTTGAGCAATCATAAGTCATCGAAGTAATAATCAGAGAAAACTTAAAAAATTCCTATCAGCAAATGAAAACTGAAAAACAGCCCAGAAAACCAAGAATCTAAGAGACTGCAAAAGCAAAATTTAGAAGGAAGTTTATAGCTATGCATGCCTATGGTATAAAAACAGATAAACCTTAAGTAAATAACATAATAATGAATCTCAAGGCCTTAAAAAAGAGGAACAAATCAAACTCCAAGTTATCAGCAGAAAAGACATGCAGAAGATGGAAGGAGAAATGAGTGGGATCCAGACTAAAACAATACAAAGAGCTCACTGAAACAAAGAGCTGATTCGAAGAAAAACTGAAGTCAAAGAGCCCTAAGCCAAAGTAAACAAAAGGAAACGAAGACAGTCTGGACTATCAAAATGGTGGCAGAAAGGAGGATATTATGCCACTGAGTATCCTGCAAAGGATTATGGAACTTAATGTGATTTTTGTCCAGTGTCCCCCAATGCTTATGTTTTCTCCATTCAAGTGCTGTTTCAATGCCATGGAGTTCAAATTCATCCTCTGTGACACGGAGAGTTTAAGACTGCCTAGACTGAATCTGTTTCAGAAACCCAAAAATTCAACAGTGAATTTAAAAAAGCAACAACTAAAGGAAAACACATGGGAAACAAAGATATCAACTCAGGGGACTGGAGAGACAGCTCAGTGGTCTGAGTTCTTGCTGCTCTCCAGAAGACCCTAGCTCAGTTCCCAGCACTCAGGTTAGGTTGGTTAAAAACCAGTAAATCCAGCTTCAGGAGATCTGGCGCCCCCTTCTGGACTCTTCAGGCACAAGCCCCCCCTACACACACACACACATGCACATGTACTGTATGCACATGTACACACACTCAAAGTAACAAGTATTCATAACACACAAATAAAAAATAAAATAGAGCTAAAACTATCACATAGTCCATCTACATTACTTGTGTGTGTGTGTGTGTGTGTGTGTGTGTGTGTGTGTGTGTGTGTGTGTGTGCATTTGATCAAAAGACCAAATCTAAGAAGCCTTAGTGCAGAATTAAGAAGCTAGGATAAAAACTAAAGACACAGAAAAAGAATTCAATGAAAACATCAAATTTCCCACATCTAGGGAAAGCAGTGGACACAAAATCACAAGCTATATTTAGAATCCCAGATAGACAGGATCAGACAAAACCTCCCCAGGACACATTACACTCAGAATGCTGACTAGGAAGCAAATAAAAACCATGAATAACTACAATACAAAATCATCAATGCAAATACAAATGTCAGTCCCTCAGAAAGAAGTCAAGCGTCTACAAGCCAGTATGGCCCAAGTTACTCATATTTGGAAACAAACAAGAAGAGAGGTGTCCTGAAAACAGGATTGTTGGGAAGGAAGGGTTCCGGGTGGAGATGGGATGGAAATAAGATGAGTAGACAGTCAAAGCATGAGGTGTGTGTGTGTGCGTGTGAAACTTCCATAATAAAATGCTTTAGTTTATACAATGAATGTGAGTCCATAACACAAGAACAGTGAAAGTGTTTAATCGTGCTCAAGCATTGTGAAAAAAGCTTAAGGAGTATGATTTTGTCTAAATTCACTCTTAGGATTTAGAGAAAATCCCTCTGTTGATCAGGAATGGTTATGTGTGGCTTCATCCGGCCCCTAGAACCTAGACTTCTGACGGATACGCGGTTATATTTTAAGAGCAGGTCTTTGGGACTAGGATGCAGCGCAGTGGCAGGTACATCTACCTTGTATGTTGCCTGAGTCTGATGGCCATCACTAAAAACAAATAACAAAACAAGAGCAGTCTTTGTTCAAAAACCACAGAAAATGGTTTTCTATTATTTACCTCTTTCTGGATTTCAAACACTTTCTCTTGACTCTGAAAATCAACCACCAGAATTTCAATCAGATGTCCACTGATTTCAAGCTTTTTCATTATGACTTACAATGTAAAATTATATGTGATTGCAGGATGAAAATCTAAATACATAACTACATGCAAATATAGCATGGTAGGCATTTGTCCTTCCTGCCTGTAAAGAACACTAATATGTCATTTCATTTTACCCTATCTTACTGTGATGGTTAATGCTTATTGTCAACCTGGCTGGGTGTAGGATTGTGTTGAAGACAGATCTGTGCACATGTCTGTGAGGACCTCTTCAGAGAGATTTAACTGAAGAGGGAAGAACTGCCCTGAATGTAGGCAACATTTGGAGAGTTTGACTGAACAGAAAGAACACAAGAACATAGTGTGAGCACCAGCATCCATTGCTCTCTGCTCCAGACTGTGGACATGATGTGATTAGCTACCTCATGTTCCTGCCACCATGATGGACAGTTCTCCCTCGAACCATGAGTTACAACAATGAGAAAAGTGACTAATGCACTGTCTAACTCTTCTTCATTTGAGAGTAACCACTGGGTTGCTCTTCACAGGGGACAGAACAGAACATGCTGGCAAGTGCCCTGGCACAGAGCAATGATCACAATGCACCCACCTTACATGTGTGTATATCCCCACACATATGTGAGTATGTGTGTGCATATGGGATGCACATGCTTCTGTGTAGACACAGCTTCACAGCATATGCAGGCCATGGTCTTTTCCATGCCAGAAATCCCAACTCTTGTCTCTGACACTGACTTGCTTAGCTTTGCTCTGCACACTGGCAGAGCTGGCTCTGGCTTGCTTTGTTAGACCATCTCTACAGAGTGAGTGTGTCAAGACCAGCCTCCTGGTTCTTCTCACTAGGGAAAGCCATTTTCTCAACAAGTCCAGTTCTCCCCCTTTCTTCAGGATGGCCATCCCATCACCCACTACCACATCCAACTACAGTGCACATTCACATTCTCTCCCTGGTGTCCTCAGTTCATCTTGTTACTGACAATACATCTTGTTGCTACAGAACTGACTGAGTATCACTGCCACGAGGGGTCCCATCTCCAACTAAGACAAACTGAACCAAGGGAACTTTTAACTCTAATACATAACACTAGAAGATGACTCAGAACATGAAATGCTTGGTCATGAAGGTGCTTGTTGTTGTTGGGTTTCATACTTTTTTGTGGTTGTTGTTGGTGGTGAGTTGTTTTTCTAAACTTTGCTGTGGTTGTTCCTGGTAGGTTCTCACTCTGTACCATCAGATGACTTCAAATTCACTATATAGCTCCAGCCTGGCCTCAGTATCCTAGCAATCCTCCTGCATCAGCCTCCCAAGTGATACTGAGATCAGATGTAGTCACAAAGTTCATGTATAATGTCACCAGCAATGGATAAGTACTTTGGTTCTTCATAGACCTTCTCTTGCCCCCAAGGATTAGCCTTTGTTCAGTCTTGGCTCTGCATAAGCCCTACTGTGTGGTCTGTCGTGTCCTGCAGTTCTGACCTTCTGAGCCATAGTTTGGCCCTTCCTTGCAGCCACTTCTTTACAGCATTCTGTTGCTACAGCACATGACTTTTATCCAATGACACTGTACATACTCTGACCCAAGTTTTATGGGAAGCCAGAAAGCAAATGCTGTAAAGTTAAGGGGGAAACCATCTATCTGGCATGATTCCTTTCATCAGGTTTTATTTGCTGGTCATATCAGGCAGCAGCCCCAGGGAACAGACTGACGAGGAGTGAAAGAGGACCATGATATCCAGTGGCTCTGCAACCATTCCCCGAACCTGCAGCTCCCAGATCCAACTCTGGAGGGAAGCTGGATATGTGGGAAGGGATGTGGGACAGAGAGGGAGGACTTTGGAAAGAGGTGTGTGAAATATACTCACAGCTGTGGCAAAAGTCCAAACTATGACCATATGGGAATGGAGCCGTGTCTCTAAAAGTGACTTACCTGGGAATATCCTCTTCAATTGTTGCACATCCATAAAGAAACACGATCACCCCAATGACAGAAGATGGGATAAGGAATGATGTATACAGCCCCAGCCAAGCAAAATACAGCCCAATTTTCTCTCCAAAATACTTCCTGGAAAACCAAGAAAGAAAAGAAAATGAAACACATATTAGAAACATCATATACTCCCCATATTTCTTTTTGTTCTATGACTCAAAATAGATTGGCAAAAATACTCTCTTTGTAATGAATTCAAAGGATGGAGGCTACAGGGGAAGGGACCTCTGCACACACACAAAAACCAACTGATCTTTGTTGAGATGGAGTGCATTCCACTTGACTCACATATACAAATCAGCCTTGGCTGTTTGCAGGAAGTGGAGAGCTACAAGAAAGAACCCAGCCTTAACAGCAAACTAAAAGTATACTGCCAGTTTCAGAATCCTCACCATTATGAATAGTACATTGTAGTATGAGTCTTAAAAGATCTTATTAATGAAATCAAACCTGAATCCAAAGATTGGAGTGAATGCTGGAAGATCAGAGAAGCAGAATAAGCCACAGCTATCTCACTTTGCCAATTCCTCAGCTGATCCTGTTTCCCCAGACTGGAAGCCTCTGAGTCCTCATCCAAATGGATCTCAGCTGAACTGTGCTGCTCAAAGCCTAAAAGCTTAGTTTCTTGTCCTCACGCCTTAAATACCTTTCTGCTTTCTGCCATCACTTCCTGGGATTAAAGGCTCTTGTTACCATGCCTGGCTGTTTCCAGTGTGGCTTTGAACTCACAGAAATCCAGACTGATCTCTTCCTCTGGAATGCTAGGATTAAAGGTGTGTGTGCCACTATTTTCTGGCCTCCATCTAGTGGCTGTTCTCTTCTTTGACCCCAGATAATTTATTAGGGTACACAATATTTTGGGGAACACAATATCACCACAGTACATTATCATTTTAGACCAACACTGCTCAACCCACAGAAAAGCATGCTTTTTTAAAAATAAACTCATTTTTAATCAATTATGTAAGTCACATGTGTAGGTATGTGTACTAATGTACACAAACCAACATACACATCTTTAAATAATTACTAGAAGAAATTCAATAAAATATTTGTTAAGGCTTATTTGAATGGGTGATTTTTTATTTCTTCAATTTCTGAACCACTTTTATTGAGGCAGATTGATTTATAAAAAGCTATAAATATCTGATATATCTGACAAGTCAGGCCATGACGTATTCCTCCCCTCCAAATACCCTTCCTTTGCTCTCTTTTTAAAATGTATTTGTTCTCTTGTGTTGAGAGTACTCAGCACAAAAGAGCTCCCCTCTTAGCAAAACTCTATTTATACTCCACAGTGTTGTTAACTACAGGCTGTTATATCATGGGACTCCAAAGCTTATACATTCTAGGTAACTAAAACTTTATACCCTTTGTTTCACATCTTCTGTTTTCCCCTTGATGTAGGCCTGGTAACTTCAATCCCACATCCAGATTCTACAGACTTATAATAGTAAAAAGAGGTGATATCACACAGCATTTACACTACTGCCTGGTTTATTTCACTTAGCATAGTGTCCTCCAAGTCCAGCCATATTTCTCCAAATAGCAGAGCTTCTTCTTCTTGTTGTGAGATCACAGAACACCTCCTTGTATCATGTACCATGTTTTGTTTACCTGTGCATCCGTGGATTGTTTCTACTTTTGGGCAACAGTGGGTCATCAAGCTGTAAACATGGGAGTGAGCATCTCTCCTTAAGATCCCGACCCCAATTTCTTGGAATATACGTCCAGAAGTGGGATTGCTACATCAAATGATAACTCAAGTTTTAGGGAACATCCATACTGTTTTCCAATGTGCTTTTCCACCACCAAGTAGCTCTACCTACACATCTTGTCTTTTGATACTAGCCATTCTAACAAATATGAAGTAGTATCTCATTCTAGTTTTGTTTCATTTGTTTCTGATGACTAATGATGGAAATTTTAATTTGGCTATTTGCATGTTTTCTTTGGTGAAATGGCTATTTAGTTCTCTTCCATGTTTAAGTGGGTTTTTAATATTCTAAGTTCTCTTCTCCTTCCATGTTTAAGCGGGTTTTTCATTTTCTAAGTTATTTCTCTCTCCTTTCCTCCTTCCCTCTCCCTCCTCTCTTATTGAGTTATAAGATTTTCTTGAATATGAGTCCTTTACCAGATCTTTGGTTTGCAAATATTTGCTCTCATTTTTTCTTTTTTTAAATAATAGAAAGCAGAAATTAGAGATTTACCCAATGTGGCCACACTGGAAAGAGAGACAAAGAGATCTAGTCACCTCCATGCCCATCTTTGGGGTCCTGAAATGAGTCAGATTGAGAACAATTTTTAGACTGATGTAATTTTATTTGTTTGCTTTTGTTTTTATCCTAACTTCAGTATCTGTGAGATTTCCCCCATGTTTTCTTCTAATGGTTCTAGTGTGTCAGTTACATGTAGATCTAACATATTTGAGTTGATTTTATATAATGTAAGAATTAAAAGCCAGCCATGGTGGTGCACACCTTTAGTCCCAGCACTTGACTTCTGTGAGATCAAAGTCAGCCTGGTCTACAAAGTGAGTTCCAGGACAGCCAGTCCTGTTAAACTAAAAAAAAAAAAAAAAAAAAAAAAAAAAAAATTAAATATCCCGAAATAAAATTAGCCAAGGAGTAATAGGCACACAAAAACTGTAAAACTTTTGACTACAGAAACCAAGAAGACACAAATAAATGGAAGTAGATATTTTGTGGTCATGGATAATAAGAATTAATACAGCTAGTTATTGAGAAAACTTTATAAACACACAAAAATGATAATTAATTAAAAACAAAAGAGTTTTCTGCAATTGGACAATTTTAAATGGTTCATATTTAAATTCACTTATTCTTTCTGTTAATAGTGTTGGCTAGTGAATTTCTCAGTTCTATCATTATATTTCTCAGTTCCAGCATTTCCATTGTATTCTTTATAATTTTTATTTCTTTGCTTAGTTTTTCATTTTCCCACATATTTTGATCCTTTGTTCACTTCTGATTCAAGTTCTCTCCACCTGTATTCCTACCTGGCTTGTTAAGATTCTTTTTTTTTTTTTTTTTTTTTTTTTTTTTGGTTTTTTTGAGACAGGGTTTCTCTGTGTAGCTTTGCGCCTTTTCCTGGAACTTACTTGGTAGCCCAGGCTGGCCTCGAACTCACAGAGATCCGCCTGGCTCTGCCTCCCGAGTGCTGGGATTAAAGGCGTGCGCCACCACCACCCGGCTTTTGTTAAGATTCTTTAAGATTATTATTGTTAATTATCTACTGAGCAGGTTGTGGATCTCAGTTTCTTTAAACTCAGTTACTGGAACTTTATCTGGTCCTTTTAGTGTGTGTCATGGATGCATGATCCTTGGAGCCTTGACTTTGCTGTCTGTTCATTTGGAAAGTGGTCACTTCTGGTTCTTACTTGTTAATTTCCTCTGGTGAAGCTCTTCATCAGTCATGCTGGCAGGTTATGGATGGATCAGCTGGTAGAGTCTGTAGGTAAGACAGCTAGGAATGTGTTGATATAGCTAAGCCAAGTCATGAAAGTGGATCTGCTACTATGGTCTATGGATGTATCAACTGCAAGTGTGTATGGCCAGAGTCTGTAGGCAAGAGATTTGGGAATGTGTTGTTATACTTAAGCCAAGGTTTAAAAGTGGATCTGCTACCATGCTCTATGAATACATCCACTGCCAGAGTCTATGGTCAGAATGGCCTGCTTTCAGGGTTCAGGAGTAGATGTGATTGTTAGTTCATGGATGCATGGATTGCTATGGAATCTGTGTGAAGGTGGGACTGTCTTTGGATCCCATGGACAAGAAGTGTTGGTTGTAGTTCTGTTAGAGAATAAGGAGATTTTCTATGAGGTTTCCACGTGTTTGTAAGAGATCATGACAGCAGAGGCATAAATAGGGCTCCTTTTGGCTGTGAACACAAGTTGAGCTACTTTTGCACCTGTGAGTGTAAAGGTTAGGTTGTCACTGGGTCCATAAATAGACAAGACTGGTTCTAGGTCCACAATTCAAGGCTGCTTCTAAGTCCACAGTTGGACAGATTTCTAGCAGGGACCTGACAGGTCGTTCCATTACCAGAGGGCATAGATCTACCTTCCCAAAGCAAGCAAGTGTTGTAAACTCTTGTGTAAATCTCAGAGCTCTGATAAAGGCATATTTTACCTGTAGACGGCCACTAAAACTGTGCTTCTGTGGGAGACCTTCCATTCTGCCAGTCATGATGATGTCACTTCATTTGTGTCTGTATTTTAACTTTTTGGCTTTGTTAATTATTTTATAATAAAAAGTGATTTTTTTTGTAAAGAGAAAATAGCTATCTGTATCTTTTTATCTTCACTTTAAACTTAGCCAAGTATCACAGGGCATTTCATTAGAATAAATATTGACACTGAAGTTGTGAGCATGGGAGAGTTGTCCCCATTACTCATCTGTCATGTGGCAGAATGGGCAGGGGAGAGATGCCCCCACCCCACCCATCAATGCCTGAGGCATATGGGAGAGCTGGCCCTGAGGTCAGAAGGGCACAAGAGTTGCCCCTGCCCACCACCAGCTACAACACTTAGGAGAGCAGGCCCTGCATCCCCATGAGGAGCACAATAGAGCCAACTCAATTGACAGAGGTGTGGGTGAGCCAGCCCTGACGTTGTAAGCATGGGAGAGTTGTCCCCATTACTTACCTGTCACATGTGGCATAGGTGCGGGAGAGCTGGCCCTGAGATCACAAGGGTGGAAGAGCTGCCCTTGTCCCCTACTAGCTGCAACACTTGGAGAACAGGCCCTGCACCTCTTGTCAATAGAGCCAATCCCATTGACAGAGGTGTGGGTGAGCCAGCCCCGAAGTTGTGAGCATGAGAGAGCTGTCCCTATTACCCATATGTCATTTGGTGGCATTTGAGTAGTAGGGGAGAGATGCCCCCCTTGTCCATCAACACCTGAGGCAGGTGGGAGAGCTGGCCCTGTGGTCATAAGAGAGGGAGAGCTGGTTCTGCCGTTCATCAGCTGCAGCACTCAGGAGAGTGGCCCCTATGCCATGCCTGGACAACACAAGGAGAGCTGACCCTGAGGACATGAAAGCAAAAGAACTGGCCCTGCCCCTTGCTCATCGCTGCAAGGGGTGAACTCACCAGGACAATGCAGGTAAACTCACTCTTTTGGTGAGGGCAAGGGAGAGTTGGTGGACTAACCAACCCTGCAACTACCCAGGCCCAGAACCAGGGTTATGTGTTGGCCAACCCCAACATCCACCCCATAGGTGATCTGCTGGAGCACATGAAGGGACTGGTCTGCAGAGCCAAAGTTGCAGGATTTCCACAAAACATGGCAACAGCTGGATAACCAAGAGGAATTGCAGTGAGGGCCCAGCACTGATAGTGTAGCAGAAACCAGAGGCCTCAAACCAGACCAATGACTCTTTGAAATGAACACTTGCAAGTAAAGATATATGGATAAAAGGGTTTACATTGTGACTCACTGTGTCACACTATAGCTTCCATGACAAGATTCTCTCTCTCTCTCTCTCTCTCTCTCTCTTTCTCCTCTTAAAATTTTATTTTATTTTATTTGGGAGACGTTGCAAGGGCAGAGGGTGAATATGAAGAAATTGGAAATGAATGGGACGGAGATGCATGATGTGAAAGACACAAAGAATAAATAAAAAGGAGAAAACAAAACAAAAGAACAAATATTGATCGTGAAACTCTAAGAGAAAAATATCTACAAAGAATCAACAAATTCCATTTCTCACGAGCATACAGTACACAGCACAGGCAAGAAAAACCCCTGTCTCCACTTTGACAGCAAGATTCACAGGTGAGGAGGGTGGTGACTAGATTTGCAAACCCACTTCCAAAGGCTGGTCTGCAGTTACTGTTTAGACAGTTGCCAGCAAACATAGTTTCCACTGTCATGGGAGAAATGAAGATAATCTGTGAAATAACAACCTCTGTTGCACCCATCAAAAGTCTGAAGTTTAAGTAAGATGGGGGGCCTGCCCTTTCCAAAAAGAAACAGAGAAGGAGTAGACAGAGGAGTGGACAGGGTGGGCTGGGGGGGGAGAAGAGAGGGTAAACTGCAGTCAGGGTGTAATATATGAGAGAGAGAAAAAAATGACACTTTAAAACTGAAGTTTCAAAGGAACCAAAAAAACTTAGTTTTAAAATATGACAACACATCCAGGGAAAGATGGGATGTGTGCATAACTTAGACTTGACCCAGCCCAGGCAGACTAAACAGTCATCAGAGTAGGAAGAAGGAATAGTTTGTTGTTGCTGCTGCTGCTGTTGTTGTTTAATTCTAGCAGACTGAGAACATGTGTAACATGTGAGGACATGTGTAACACAGAATATTCTGGTAATTCCAGACACAGAACAGCTTGTACACACCTGTGAGATCTTTTCATAGACTCTGTACTGGTGGTCACTAGAAAGATGACAGGCAAGGTAGAACACTAATGGAATATCTTTAGATGCACATGGGTGTGAAATTCCATCTATTCCCAAGACTATCTCTCCTTCAAATAAAAAATAAAATAAAATAAAAACTAGGGTAGGAACTTGACCCTAGGACTCAGGCAAAGATCTGAAGTCATAGGAAAGACCACACATAAAACCTGTCGTCTTCAGTGGCATTATTGGGAATTGTCTTCATTCCAGAAAACACAAAAGTATGAATTATGAATCTGTTCCTACCAAAGAAGACCGAACTTCTCTTTCATTCATTAATCCCAAGCAAAGGTGTTGTTTGACCACAACAAGGCTGAGGATGAGTGCCACTGGTACCCAGAGACTGCCCAGGATTGAGGATGAGTCAAAGTGAGAAGCACTTTTCCTCTCTCCTCCCTCCTCAGACCCATTTCAAGTTAGCATGGAGTAACATGAACCAAAGTTTCATTGCTGCTGGAGAGAAGCCAAAGCATGGAGAAACATTGTAGTGATATTTTATCTGTGCACCCCAATAAAGCTTATCTGAGGATCAGAGGAAAAAGCCAGCCACTGTATTAAACATAGAAGTCAGGCAATGGTAGCACATGCCTTTAATTATAGCATTCAGGAGGCAGAGATCCATCTGGATCTCTGTGGGTTCAAGGCCAAACTGGGAACAGAGCCAGGCATGGTGGCACACACCTTTAATCCCAGCACTAACCATGGAGGTCTGGAGGTCTGGACAGACAGACAGGAAGTGATGTAGCTAGGTAGAGAGATGAAGAGGAAGTAGGTCTCTCTTTTTGGCTGAGGATTTCCAAGTAGTAAGAACATGACTGGCTTCTTTCTACTTCTCTGATCTCTCAGTTTCTCCCCAATATCTGGCTCTAGGTTTTTTATTAATAAGGCCATTTAGCAATTCATCTTACAAGATATATCACTGATAGTGGTGAAAGGATCCCCACAAACTGAGGGTAGCAAAAGAACAATGGGGACAAACCTTCAGAACTCAGGTTCTACACTGAGTGTCGTAGTTATGTTTAAGTGTCCGCTTGGCTCAGCCTAGATTCATCTGAGAGGAAAGCCTTGAATGAGGAATTGCCTGCATCTGATTGGCCTGTGGGCATATCAGTGGGGAACTGTCTTAATTATTCATTAACATAGGAAGGCCTGGACCACTTTGGGTGGTGCCATCCCTAGGCAGGTGGCTCTGGGGTTTATAGCTGAGCATGAGCCCACAAACACTCTAACAAGCAGTGTCCTTCCCTTGTTTCTACTTCAAGTCCTTGTGTGATTTGTGTGCTCTAAATCCCCTCCATGCTATACTGTGAACCAGAAGGTAAGCCAAAGCCTTCCCTTCCCTATATTGCTTTTAGTCTGTGTTTTACCACAGCAACAGAGATGGAGACCACAAAGCATGCCATCATAGCAGGGTATTGCTGATGGTACCTGAAGCTTCTGGAGTCTTAAAGAGACAAAAGCAACCTTTTGTCAGTCTCTCACTAGCCCCCTCACTAATAGCCTGGCAAAAGAGCATTTTTGTTTCTGGGTAGAAACACTGCTCATCTCGGGTTACATTCCTTTCCAACAGGATGCCTGTATTCTGAAAAAAATTATGAGATACACAAAAATAAAGTCTTATTGTTGAGAAATAAGCCAATTAATGATACCAAAGTTGACCTGGATACTACAATGAAAAGATCATTACTCATAACAATTATAAATAATATACTAAAGAATAGCTTAATAGAAAATATGGACCAAATATAAAGAAAATAAAAGTAAAGAAAGCTACCTAATAATCAAAAGCTAAGCACAAAGCCAGTTAGATGACTCAGTGGTAAGCATGCTTGCTACCAATTCCAACAACTTGAGTTGGTTACCTAGAAAGCACATGGCACGAGCAAACAAATTCCTGAAGGTTGTCCTTTGATCCTCATGTGGGCATGTCCATGAACCCACCCACCTACCCCAAACAAACAAATACAAATTGACAAGTAAATGAACAAATACGTTTTAAATTGCAAGGCACTATGAAGGGGCCTATCATACATGTAAGTAGGGTCACACTAAAATGAGAATAGATTAAATATTTGAATGGATAAGTTTTCAAAAGTCATGAAGGACAATGAAACACAGATCAAAGTTTCCAAGAATTCCGAGCTGAGTGAGCATGAGAGCAATGAGCAGCCACCTCCCTAGGCCCAGCACAGCGAACTGATGAAAACCAAAGATAGAAAGATCTTTAAACATGCTGGATGAACAGGCACACTAAATACAGAGGGGAAGTCTTAGATGGGACTGCAGCCAATTTCTTAGCAGAAACTGTGAAAGCCAAAGAGAGTGACAACTTCAAAGTATGTAAAGAAAAAAAACCTGTTAACCTAGAATACTACACATAAAGAAAATGTCTTTCAAAAATGAAGGCAAAACCCAAATATGGCAGCAATCAAAAGCTTAATTCACTGCCAACAAAGCTGCCCTACAAAAAAAATGTTGAAGGATCTCTTTGGGCAAAATGAATATGATCCAAGCAGAAATATGGATCTACACAAGATAGAAAGTACTAGAAATGGTAAAAAGAATGATAAATAAAAAGCATTCTTATTTTTAATCTCCATGAACTATAATTCACTATCTGAAGCATGCTTTCTCAATGTGGGTAACATTGTCCCAAGGGGAGCGAACGGTGGATTTCTGGAATCCAGTTTAGAATATTAATTGTTGCTCTGATCATTTAACCCTCCCAAAGGCAAGAGTAGTACATAAACAGATATATAGTTTATCGATAGCATCAAGAGTTCATGGGACAAGTGAAAACTGGAGACTGAAAATGGTACTGGGGGGGGAATGATAGAGAAAGAAGGTTTTGAGCATGTGTTAAAGCAATAATAGTGACAATGGATTGTGGGATTTGTAGTGTGTGCATAAACCATATGACAGCAAAAATGGACAACTAAAGGAAGGAAACAGAAATATTCTTAGAAGGTGAAGGGTGTGAAGGTTTATATTTAAAAATAGAATTTAATGCATTAAAAGTGCTTTTTTAAACCCTAGAGAATAAGTAAAATATGTTAATGTTATACCTAACTAATGGACCATTCTTAGAGATAAAATGGAATAATAAAATATACTAAATTAAAAATTGAAAAAATTCGGGAACAAAGAAGAAACAAATAATAAAATGAGAGGTTTAAAATATAAGTATATTAAGGAGTATATTAAGTGTGACTGGCATAAATATCTCAAAAGGCTAGAAATTGTGAAATTAGAAAAGAAAGTAAAACCCAGCTATATATTTTTATCAGAAAGACAATTTAAATAGAAAGGCATATTGAGATATAAAAAAAGGTCTTGAGTTTGAATGTATCATGCAAATACTAATTTTAAAGAGCTAAGACAAAGCATACTTCAAAACCAAGACTATTACTATACAGGAGACGCCTTTGTGGTGATCGCTTCAACAAAACCAAATAAGCCTAAATGTCTGGGTGCATTTTCAAAATGTGTACAAATGATAAAATTTAAAGGATAATAGACAAGTTTTCAAATAGAAACTACAGCTGCTCCTCAACTTACAATGGAGTCACACCCAAATATACACA
Source organism: Peromyscus leucopus (assembly GCF_004664715.2). Taxonomy (NCBI): domain Eukaryota; kingdom Metazoa; phylum Chordata; class Mammalia; order Rodentia; family Cricetidae; genus Peromyscus; species Peromyscus leucopus. The sequence continues at coordinate 145,476,265 of NC_051065.1, forward strand.
TTGCAAAACACTGTAAGCTGAAAATACACTCAATACACAACAAACCGTTTACAGTATGTTTCACCATGGGATGTCATTGTTTGCCTGCATGACTGCCTGGTTGCTGGAAGTTACATTTGCTGCCTCCACCCACACCCCCACATTCCAAAGATACTATAGTTCTGCATATCGTTAGTTAGGAAAGGACCACAGTATAGTTTACATTGAATTTATGTCACTTTCACAGCATCATGAACTCAAAAAACCATTAAGTCAAACTATTACAAATCAGAGGCCATATAGAGTGACACCCGTATCCCTGTTTTAGTAATTGAGAAGACAAGTACCCATAAAGTCAGGAAGATATTAAAGACAGCCTAAACCAAGCCAGCCTGATTTACATCTATAGAATTTTCTACCAAATAACAACAGATCCTTATTCTTTTCAATACGCAGTCATGAAGATAGGCCATATCCTGAGCCATGAAAATGAATTTAACAATTGTGAATGATTGAAATAATAAATACTTTGTTCTGTGACCACAACTAAATTAAACTAAAAACTGACAGCAGAGTGATATCTGGGGAAAATCCCCAAATATTTGGAAATTAAACAATAGCCTTCTAAACAACTCATGGATCAAAGAAGAAATCACAAAGAAAATTGGAAAACATTTCAACTGAGTGAAAAGAAAACACAACACATCAAACTTTGTGTGGTGCTATTAAAGCCATGCTTAGAGGGTAATCTAAAACATTAGATACTTGAATTAAAAACACAACATTGAGTTAATAGTAATCTGAGCCTCTCCTTCAACTAGAAAATCAAGGGCAAATTCAACCCAAAGCAAGCAGAGGAAGGAAGTGGAGATGAATCCATAAATCAATAACTGTATGTTACCAACCAATCCAATTTATTTTTTTAAATCATGGAAGTCAAACAGATGTGCAAGAACTGCATCTTGTCTCTGACATGTCTGCTCGTACCTTCGGGGACACAGCAGAGACATAAAACACAGGCTCTGGAACAGCTACATAGGAATGTTGCTCCTGCTATTCTCTGAGATGCAAAAAGCTCCACTGCTCTTAGCTTTGCTCTCTCCCATTTCAAATTTTGTTAGTATGAAAATTAGATGAGCCAAATTTATGAAAACATAGTAAATAAATAAGTGTTAATGGTTACTGATTATATCACTCTGGATTAATAGTAAGAACTGCTCATCACACATCATGACTGTGAGTGATTATGCAGGCTACATAATGGGAAAGATATTTGCATGAAGATATTCAATACAGAGTATCTAGAATATGCAAAGGACTTCTACCTGTCGGTAAGAATTAAACACATAACCAAGCAAAAAAAAAAATGGGCAAAAGACTTGAGGATAACATTGAAAAGAATAAACAGTTCACCAATAAATATGACAGGTACTCAATTCCCTGAAAAATGCCAGCAGGGTGAAGTCCAGAGGACTACCTCTATTCCCTGCCCATCAGCCTGAAGGATGACAGACATAATCTCTGCCTTTCAGTTCTGTCCTTAGAAAACGCTCTTTAGGATGCTGAGCTGATAGTTTGATTTGTACAGTGTTTGCCATGCAAGCATGGAGTCCTGAGTTTAAGCCTCAGAACTCATATAAAAAAAATCAAAACTCATGGTGCACACTTACAATGCCAATGCTAGGGTTGTGGAGATAGGCTGGTCTCAGAAACTAGCTGTCTTGATGACTCAAGGCCAAGTGAAAAACCCTGTCTCAAAATGCAGGATGAGGACACCAAAGGGATGACAGCTGAGGTTGACCTCTGGCCTCCACATGCATGGGTTTACATGCGCACAAGGACCCACACACATGAACACATTAAAAGAAAGTTGTCAGGTCTTCCTAGGCCCTCAAAGGACAGATCTTAAAGGCAGATACTTGGTGTACTTAGCCACATTGTGGGCAGGTGCCAGAAGGGACAATTCTGTTTAATAGATGGCAAACTCATGAGAGAGAGAGAGAGAGAGAGAGAGAGAGAGAGAGAGAGAGAGAGAGAGAGAGAGAGAGAGAGAGACAGACAAACAGACAGACAGAGACAGAGAGAGAGTCAGGGGAAAGAAGGGGGGTCATAAGGAGTTACCAAGCTGAACTGTGCTCTGTATAAGTGAGGGTAGCTCAGAGAATGTGAAGAGCATGCATGAGGCAACTCAGCTAACAAAAGAAGAACCCAGCGCCCAACTCATTGCTGCCTGACTTCACCCTGTCCTCTACTTATGACAGGAGTCTTCAAAGTGACCGGAGACAGGGTAAGGTAGCCTTGCACCATTATCATCTATTTTCCATTTTAATAAAAGACTGGAATGAACACTGAGGATTGTCTAAAATGAAATTCTCCATCCAATAGTTTATAAAACTCTTTGATTTTCAAGAGAGTTTATATCATAGAGGCAGTGGTGGTATCAGTTCCAGTTTCTATTTGTAAAATGTCAATAAATACGGCAGGTCTCTTAGCATTTTCTGTTTATGAGTGAACAGCATGAGCTTCCAAGTGCACGTCAAGTGATGATTAGAGACACATGCTTGTGCCCAATCCGTGATCACTTATTGCCTGGTGGTTTTGGCCACTTTACACCGTTTTTATTCTCATTCTTAAATATTGCTTACTTTGTACCCAGGAAAATCTTTAAATAAGGATGGAAACGTAAGGAACACTGATGGTGAGATATAGCATAAGTACAGGGTGCGGAAATGGTAAGAGCACAGTCCACAAATCGGCCTGTACGAGGTACTCACACAGATCCACATGTGCTGCTACAGTTTAGGTCCGAAGTGTTCCCTCGCAGTTCAGGCACCAAAATCGTCATCTCATGGCACTATTGGGGGCTTTAAGAGGTGAAGCATAGATGGCATTCTCTGCGACACTGGGGCATGTGGTGCCCTCAGATGAGACTGTGGGCTCTCTGTCTCTTTCTTTCCTCTTTATGAGCTGGTTGTCTTAGGGTTTGGTTATTGTAATAGAAAGCTAACTAATACTTGAATGTAACTCAACAAAATTATTACACTCTATAGAAAGGCATCCCCACTCCTAAAACACAATATTTAAAATGAAGGGAGCTATTATGACAATTGGACCCAGTTGGCTGATCAGTTATAGGGAACTGAACATTGACTCCAATCGCCAGAGAACATACCAAGAAATCTTTGCAATAGTAACCTAAACCATTCTCTTTTGCACATCATCTGAAGAATGAAAGGTAACGACTTAGATAAATCAGCTAAGTATTTAACTCAAAAGGCAACGTATCTAATTTCAGTCTTAAAAAGTGAGACATTTGGGGCTGGAGAGGTGACTCAGTGGTTAAAAGCACTGGCTGTTAAAAGTACTTCTTCTAGAGGACCTGTGTTCAATTCCTAGCACCCATTGGCAGCTCACAACTGTCTGTAACTCCAAGATCTGACACACTCATGTAGACATATATGTAGGCAAAACATCAATGCAAAAATAAACAAACAAATAAATTATTTTAAAAAGAAAAAAGTGGGACATTTGACCCAATTTACGGTAGTAGGCATGAATTCCCTCCCATGGAGCAGACCACAAGACCAATCAGTGAGCAGCTGGTTCCCCTTATAATAATCATGCCACTATTGCATCAGTGCTTAGCAGGTCAGTATTACAGCATTCAGGCTCTATCACTGAGTAAGACCACTGATGGCTTTTCTTTTCCATCAGCCTACATAGCATTTTCTGCTAATATGAAAGCCACCCAGTAGGGAGGAAGTTTCCCTGTAGGCCTGAGATTGATTTCTCTATGTTCTGAAACTAATAAGTATGGTGTCTTCAGCATAGATCTTTCCATGTAACTTACAGTACATAAGCTACTGTTGTTATTTTGCTAAATGATCTTCTCAAACAGCCTACTAATATTTATGTTTTTACTCATAGATCTAGGCTATTCTCAACCTTGGCCAGAGAAGCTTCTTTTTGCAGTGGGCAGCATTCAATGTCAAAGATTCATAAGTGATAAAAGTACTAAGAATAAATGGCTCTTGAGTGGACAGCCCTAATGGGACATTGTTATCAATCCCTTGTGGTGGTTTGAAAGAAAATGGTCTCTGAAGCAAGTGGTACTATTAGGAGCCATGGCTTGTTGGAGTTGGTGTGGCCTGGTTGGAGGAAGTGAGTCGCTATAGAGTTGAATGAGGTTTTGAGGTCTCATATATGCTCAAGCAATGTCCACTGAGACAGACTACTTCCTGCTACCTTCCAGTCAAGATGTAGGACTCTCAGCTACTTCTCCAGCACCATGTCTGCCTACATACCACCATGTAGCACCATGGTAATAATGGACTAAACCTCTGAACTATAAGCCATCCCAATTAAATGTATTTCATTACAAAAGTAGCTGTGGTCATGCTGTCAATTCACAGCAAGAAAAATCCTAAGACAAAAGTTGGTATCAGGGACTGGGATGTTGCTGTGATAAGTCTGACCATGCTTTTGTTTAAAAACATATGGATCTTACTTAGGACTATGGATTAGAAAAGCAGCTGAACAATTTAAGTGTTGCTTAATAGGCCATACTAGTAGGAGCATGGAAGACAATGGTGCTAACAGTTATTTGAACTGTGGGGGCCAGCCTCAAGAGATTTCAGAGGAGAAGAATATTATGTGGCCTACAGACCATTCTTGCGATATTTTGGTAAAGAATGTGGCTACTTTAAGTCTGCCTAAAGCTAAAGTGAAGAGTTTTGGCTTAATCTCATTTGACAGAGAAAATCTCAAAACAGCCTAATATAGACTCTGTCATGTAGTTATTAGTGTTAACTCTGATGAAGATTTATAATGAATAAGAGCAATCTGAGCAAATAAAATTACAAAATATACAGATTGAGAAAAGGAGCACCAGGAAGTGGAATAGAGCTAAATCCTGTGTTCAAGGAGATAAACAGATTAAGAAATGGAATAAAGGGAATGGTGACCTCAGGGCAAGATCCCACCCAGCTAAATTTCCAATTTGTGAAAAGGGATTAAAGAAAAGCTTAGAGCCAGGTGCATGCCTTTAAATCTCAGCACTCCAGAGGCAGAAGCTAGTAGATCTCTGAGTTTAAGGCCAGCCTGATCTACAGAGTAAGTTCCAGGACAGCCAAGTTTAAGCAGTGAAGGAAACCATCGAAAATAGAAAGTTGGTGAAGATAGAATTGAATTAGGAGGTCATGTTCCAGTCCCAGCAAGCAGTAGAACTTGGCAGCTTTAGCCATGTGCTTCTGGAATTAAAGATAGAAGAAAAGGGTTATGGAATTTGCCTCACTAATGAAAGTCACTGAGGCCAGGCATGTGCCAGGGGTATCCCTGAATGGAGACCTAGAGAGGCCATTTTATGAAGCTATGAAGTTGAAGCTTGGATTGCCTTGGAGACCCCAAGATGTTGGAGATGCTAGAGCTGTGGGCTACCTGCTGAGGAGAGTTGCTAACAGGGAGTGGAAAGAGTCCAAGAGAGAAGTATATTGCAGTCAACAAAGCTGAAAGGAGTTCGAGATCTGAAGAGCTTCTTGACATCAGACATGGAGATGCAGGGTTTGGAGTTTGTCAAACTGGTTTTCAGTCTTGCTTTGGTCCAATATTTCTTCACTATGCTCCCTTCTTTATGTTTTGGAATGGTAATGTTTATCCTCTGCCATCATATGTTGGAAGCATTTGATCTGATTTTTTATTTTTACTTTATAGGGGATTACAGTTAAGATATTACATGACTCTCAGAAGAGACTCTGAACTTTTAAACATTATTAAACTGTTACAGACTATGGGGACTTTTGAAGTTGGACTGAATGCATGTTTACACTACAATATGCAATAAGTCTTTAGGGACCAAGGAGTAGAATGTAGCAGTTTGAAAGAAAATGGCCTCCAAAGGGAGTGGCACTATTAGGAGGTGTGGCCTTATTGGAGTAGGTGTGGCCTTGTTGGAGGAAGTGTGTCACTGTGGAGGTGGACTCTGAGGTATCAGATATGCTCAAGCCACACCCAGCGAGAGAGTTCACTTCCTGTTGCCTTTGGATCAAGATGTAGAATTCTCTAGCACCATATCTACCTATACACAGCCATACTCCCAGCTTCCATTTTCCCCACCATGATGATAATGGACTAAACCTCTGCAAGTGTAAGCTGCCACCTCAATTAAACATTTTCCTTTATAAGAGTTGCTGTGGTCATGGTGTCTCTTCACAGCAATAGAACCCCTAACTAAGACACCTTGCCTCCACCCAGGTTCATGGACTATCATTAGAGAAGAGGCAAAAAGGATATAAAAGCCAGAGAATCGGGAAGAATTCTGTAAAATGATGTCTTTGGGGCATACCATGTCCATTGCACTCATGAACTCATGGTAGCTGAGATTACCTACACAAGACCTATACAAGATGAAGCCATCCAAAATTCCAGCATGAATGAGGGAGGTGCCACAAGGCCCCTCTCATAACTGAGGAGTTATTTGAAGTTAATGGCTTCTAGGAGAAGGAGAATCATTCTTCACTGTGGCGTGGCTACTGACAGGTTGGCCATTCTCCAATGTATGGCATCACACCCACCTACATATGGTCAGTACCAGTTGGGCTTTGTGGATTTTTTTTTTAAAGAAGAGGAGGCTATTTCATTGGGATGAGAATGTGTCATTGGTAACTGGGGGAGTTAGAATGGGGAAATGGGGGCAGATATGATCATATTTCATTAGACAAAAATGTGAAACCCTCAAAAACTAAATTAGAAACAAAACAAAATAAAATGAACAAACTATTTTATTATTTAAAAAGTGGGGCTTCCTCTGGATTCTGTGTGCCTCCATCCTCCTGCTCCCAGAGAATCAGGAGTGCCAAGCATCCCTCCTGTTGCTGATCTCTGCAGCACACGCCCATCCTTTGTTGGTTTCCACTGCCCCCAATTACACTTATGGCTGTGTCACCGCCACCCTGTCAGGACCACAATAACATATCAAATATCAAAGATGGATAGATAGATGGATAGATAGATAGATGGATAGATACATAGATAGACAGATACATGCATACATACATAGAGAAATACATACATACATACATATAGATAGATACATAGATACATAGATAGATAGACAGATACATACATACATAGAGATAGATAGATAGATAGATAGATAGATAGATAGATAGATAGATAGATAAAAGTTGTGAATGACATTGGAAGTTAGATCTACTATAATTCTTTTACAGAGTAGAGGACTGGGACTAAGGGATATTACAGGAGTTGTCAAAAATCACCACTAATAACAAGGCAGAGCCACAAACAGAATCTTGAGATATATATAAATAGCACTTGGTACATGGTAAACAGAAATGTTGGCCGCTGACACCACAACACGACTGTTATAACAGCAACAGCAGTTAAGTAAACCTCGGAAACATGTTTTAAAATTCAAAGTCCCTTAACATCAGGATCCAAAAACTTAATCCCTGTTTGGCAGATGGATATATCAAAGCTGAATACAACTCCACCCAAGACAGGGTTACCACCCCTTATAGAAGGAACAAAAAGAAGACACCAAGATTTATGCCTTAGTGAACATAGGATGAATTGCAGCCTCTTCATACCCCAGGCTGGGAACTTTGCTCAGTAACAACCTTCACAGCAGTTTCACACTGGTCTGGTTCAAATTCCCCAACTAATCAGTGCCTCTGTTCCACAAAATGACCCTATCTTTGTCTTTTGGTTTTTTGAGACAGGGTTTCTCTGTGTAGTTTTGATGCCTGTCCTGGATCTCACTCTGTAGACCAAGCTGGCCTCGAACTCACAGAGATCCATCCACCTGGCTCTGCCTCCTGAGTGCTGGGATTAAAGGTGTGTGCCAACACTGCCCGGCTGACCCTATCTTCTTGAACAAAACAGTATATGAAAAAAAATGCTTTTAAAACTCTCAGGCAGAGGACTCCAGCATAACTTCATGAGATTCCTTACTCTCCATTTTTCTAAGGGGAAAGTCAGCCAGGTGCTACAGTCAGAAGAGAATGGAGTTTGAGGTCTGCCTGGTCTACAAAGTGAGTTCCAGGCCAACAAGTGCTATGTAGTGAGACCCTGCTTATAAATAAATAAATAGGTAGATAGATAGATAGATAGATAGATAGATAGATAGATAAACAAATAAATAGATAGATAGATAGATAGATAGATAGATAGATAAATAAATAAATAAATAAATAAATAAATAAACAAACAAATAAATAAATAAAATTTAAAGAGGAACCAAATCTCAAAGAAGCTAAATCTTTTGTTGAAGGCCGTACATACTTGCAGCTCTCTGCACGTCTTGGTTTCTGGCCCCAGACCATCTATTTTAAGATCCTTTGATCCCTGATCCTGTCCTATTGTTCTGCCAATTCCAAACTTGTTCTTTCACTGCTCACTTGCCCCCTCCCCCCAACCGCCTACTCTACCACTAGAACAACACTAATGAAGAAGAGAATGGGAGTGATCGGAAGGGCGGGGAAATGGATCCCATATGACAGGAACAACTTCCAAATCTCATCTTCACCCAAAAGGTCATGTATGCTCACATGAGTCATGTTAAAAATCATGGAAGAATAAAAGTCAGGCACTTCCAAGTCATCCAAGTTGTTTGTCCAAGTATTAAGATGCATTTTCCTGTGCGTCACAATTTTTTTTTCTTTGGGAGTTTTTCAGAATAGTTTTCTCACTGTAATCTGCCTGGTGACCCCTCTATGCTGCCAAGACCATGTACTTCCTTTCTTGGGAGTTCCACACCTACCACAGGCTTCGATGAGACAACCAGTAAAGAACAGCAATGGACGGAGGAGCTGGGCTGAACACTTTAAAAGCAACTTTAAACACTGTCAGAACTAAAACTTGTCTTAAATATCCTGATTGCAATATCCTATCTTGTCTTAAAGATGCTTTTTGATGGAAGTCCATCTAAAACTTCTCTACATCCAACTACACCTCCAACTCAATCATTCCTTCCTCGGACTACATGTTGGTCAGTATATCTGTGTCTCCAAGCCTCACCTGCCATGTTCTTGAATTTACTTTCTTCACATTATTTTGTCATGACTATTAATAATGCTAAAATTTTTCACAGTACTGTGTAGTTGTCAAAATCCCTTCATATACCAAACACATGCAATCTGTGAAGCCTCTCTTTGGGAAAGATAAGTGAAGGCCATGAGTATTTAACCAGTGCCCACCTCAAGCAGCTGTGCTGGAGAGCAACTGGGATTTCTCCCATATTTTCAACTCCATCGCTGTGGGCTCTTTAAACTCAACTGTCCTCTTGCTATTTCGAGCTTCCCTCTTGTCTCCCTAGCCTGACTCCAAATATGTACCTATGCATCTTTTGCTCCCTGCTCAGACATTGCACTGGGACTCTGTCCATTCCTAGTTGCTATTGAGAGCACACAGGAGTGAGCAAGAGTGGAGTTGTGATAAGTAGAGAAGATGCCTCGGCGGAGTCACTGCAATGACTGTTAGGGACACAACCGTTTGAAAGCAGCAGATTCTTCACCAGGTTTGTGGTTTTGTAGAATCTGCATGTGAGTAACCTTGACTTCCAGGAGATAATGCCCAACATGTTTTACTTCAAAGGCCAGAGGGTAAAAGCATCTTCGATCTTATGTATAATCTGAGTCCCAGTACTTCATCTTGGCAATAGAACTTGAATATACCTGAGGCTTTAAGTCCAACTCTACCTGCTTTCAGACCCATGGCACAGCTCCTAAAGCACAGAGCAAGGCCATACCTGGCGGACCACTTCACAAGGTAAGGGAGGAGGCCCTGAATTTGTCAGCCTCAAAGAGCCCAATTCTACAACTGTAGGAGAAAGTCATAAATCCTCTATTAAACCCTCCCCCATTGTTCTTTCAGAACCCAGGGCACATGATAGCTTGTGTGCACGCCCATGGAATATAAACATTTCTTTATAGGAATTGAGGGGGAAGAAAAGCAATGGGCTCAAAGTCAACAAATGCAGACACTGGCAGGAGACTGAAGGAGAGTAAAAGAAAGGCAAGATGCACTCACTGGTGCATGGTGCCATGATCATGATGGAGGTAACTAACCACTTTCTTGGATTTGAGGCCAGCTGCATAAAAACCCATGCTTGGTACTGTAAACCTTGTCAAGAATCTGTGACCAGGTCATAAGCCATAGAGGAGAACCTACTGTGCTATTGATTTGTTGAATGGACACATTAGTGAATTGCCTTCTAAATCTTCAGGTTTATACCCATAGACTAGTGATGCTCTTAGCCTTCCTCTTGTAGTTGCAGGCAGAAATTAATACAGACACTCATAACTGGTCAAAGTGCAAGGAAAGTGATGGTGGGGTGCATTTGGCCCTAAATGGGACATCTGTATCACCCCCTCCAAGACACCGGGAACATCACCAAAGACGAAGCAGAAAGAATGTAAAAGCCAGAGGATAAGAAGGTATGCTGCAAAAAGACATCTTCTGGACACGACACAGTCATTGCTCTCATAAACTCACTGCCACTGGGTCACCTGCACCAGACCTACAAAGACTGGGCCCACTTCACCATGGATAAGGGAACAGCCCATGAGGCCCCACACCTCCCTGGGAGATAATGATGGTAAATGGTGGCTGGGGTGAGCGATATCATCTTCTTCAATGGTGTAGCTGCTGAAAACCAGCCCATGCTTTAGCAAAGAACCTCCCTTTCCATGCATGCCATGATAAATTCAGGGAGTTAGAACCCTCTGCCCAAAAAAGACATGAAAGTAGGCAGGAGGCTTCCTGAGGAGGCATGTGTGGTGGACTTTAGTATGCGTGAAACTGTTGAAGAATCTTTAAAGTTCTTTAAAAGATGTTTCTTTCACGTTTTGTAGTTAAGGAACTCACGGGGCTCATTAATTGTATTCAGAGACTGTAATGTTCACCAAGAGTCTTCACCATAAAGAATAGCAGAGCTACAGGAAAACTGCAATCAACCATAGCTCCATGGGTGCTCCAGTGAGAAGTGCAGATCCAACCACTTATCCTTCATCTCATTTGAGGATGCAGATAGGGTCTGAGGGTCAACAGTGGCAAGAATCTGGTGAAAGAGTTACCAGATCCACTCCATGACAAGCAGCATAGGCTGAAGGAATGAAGGGCCACAGTTGGGTTTGTAAGCGTGGCTCCTAGGCCACCTTCATTCTCTTTCCACAAACAGCAACCTTAGTATTTCGGGACAAATGCATTACTAACATATGGATTAGATTCCACCTCCCCATCCCCATCTTTCTCTCCTTATGTCAGAAAAACATACGGATTTCAAAATGAAAAGGGGAAAAGAAAAAAAGAGCAGCCAAGGACCAGACTGCATAGTATGGTTTTAAGCAATCTTGGAAGGAGATAGGAAAATCACTGTAGTTGGCCCACCAGTCCAAATGGCAGCGGCACCCAGCCCTGTCGCTGATGTTCACAGCCAGGAAAGTTAACTACGAATTAGGTGGGAGCAGACGTTAGTTTGCCAGAGGGGACTGAGAAGGAATGGCCCCCAAATGTCAAGCACTCTGATGGGTGAGGTGACGCATCATTCCCTACAGTTTCAACACGATTGCGCAAGGGTGACTCCATCTCTGTCCTCAAGTTATCAAAGGGATGGTGTACAGCTGTTCTCCATCTCCATTCAAAATGGAACAGAACAGTTTCCATCAGACTGAGGGGAAGTCAATTCAAACATCAAAAGGAATGCCCAGTTGTAATGCACTCCTTTAACAAAGCAAACTAATCCTGGGCCCATAAACCAATCTGGTCACCAATATTTGTTTGGTGCCTATGCAAATGCGACTGGCATTAGATGTTAGAGGCCAAGTTAGGTCATCTTCAGATATTACCACCAATCTTAACAACAGCATGACAAGATGGGTACTGTTAACTCTGTTGTATAGACTACAATTGAGATGTAGAGACACTAAATGAGTTTTATAAACTTAGGAAATGGTAGAAGTCACGTTTAAACTCAAGTGTGTCCAATTTAATTTTTTTTAAATTCTCCTTGATTTCAGCCAAGTGCTAGAGGGGATACTTGGTTCCTGCCCACAGCAACTAGCACATCATTTTACATTTAATCACGGTTGAATGAACACATAAATGAAGAACAAATGACCTGTTCTGCCTCCGATGTTCTTATCCCATATTTCATTAATTTAAATATGTACTTTAGACCACATCTTAACATCTCCAAAATCAGAAGGCAATTATAGTAGATACCCTGGCATGATGTAAATGGCAGCATTCTCTTTATAAAATATTACACAATACCAAATACAGTACGTGTGATGGTGCATGTCATAGTAGATCAAGTGGAAGGAAAAAACGTTCAGAGCCCAGAGAAGTCTGAAAACAGTGAGATCAGTTTTATATTTAAAGGAGGGTAGAGGTGGAAAATGGTTATTTTAAGCATCTTTCTCAGAGAAGTATAAATTTCTTAAAGGTGGGGACCTAATCATTTTTGTTTAGTTTGGTTTTAGTTCCCAAATTCCCAGTTCCAAATTATTTCAGAAAGAATGGTATCTCCATCCAATGTGAAAATATTAAACAGGAAAGGAAAGACCATCCTTACCCCTCATCCACCAGCACTTCTGCCCAGAGGCAAAGTTTAATTCCACAACCTTTAGAGAATCCTCTAGATTCAGAATTTTGTCTCAATGTAACATGTGAGATTACAAATCTGGTCAGTCATAAAAAGTCAAGGGCTCCCCGGTAATATTTTTTTTTCTTGCTTCTTTCTCTCTAGAAGAGCTCCCTGTCTACACTTCCACATTTTAATCATGTCTGATCCTTTCACAACACGAGCAAACATAGTCATAGCTCAGTCAGTGATTAAGAGTGCTGGCTAATCTTGCAAAGGATCTGGATTGGGTTCCCAGCACCTACATAGTGGTTCACAGCCATCTGTAACTCCAGTTCCAGGGGACCCAGTGCCCTCTTTTGGCCTCCACAGGCACCAGACACACATGTGGTTCACATATATACACAGGCAAATACTCATATGTATAAAAGAAAAATAAATCTTTTTCTTTAAGTAAACTAGCATCTCCCATCCATCTTCAATTTAAATTATCTAAAATACTTACTTCTTTTGGAAATAGTCCATGGTTTGAGAAATCAAGACAAAGCCTTTACTAAAGTTTCCCTCCTGCCTTATTTCTTCAAAACGCTACCCTAAAGTAGAACAATCTGAAAACAATCAGGCTATGCTCAAAACAATGGGTGAAAAATCTGACCTGGAACAGGATGTTCACACAGACTCGGGGACTCTCCATGGAAATGATTTGGTAAACTTGAAGGGGAATCGGTGTCTTCACTATGGAAGACACTTGCAGATGCACCACAAACCAGTGACCAGAATTGATGCACCATAGAGGAGACAGGCCACTACCAGCCCCCTGCTGTGATCCCTACTGAAAGCTAGAGAATCTGAATTCATTCACATGGGGAACATCAGACAAACCCAAACCAAGAGACCATCTATGAAGAGACCTTTATTCTTCACAAATGTCATTGTCACGCAAGGCAAAGAAAGGATTCCAGATTAAAGGAGAATGCTGCACGACATGCCAGCTCAATGCTGTGTGTCATCATAAACTGAAGCTTGGATTGAAAAAAGTAAGCTTCAATTCAAGACATTATTTGAGCAATTGAAATTTAATGTGAACTATAGAATAGTTAATATTATACCATGGTTAAGTTCCTTGTTTTGAAAATCACACTATAATGAAATTTCCTAAGCTTTAGAGACTACTCACTGAGGTATTCAAAAGTGCCCTGTTCTCTTAAGCAGTTCAGCAATAATATGCCATATAATTCATATAGTATTAATATGCGTGTGTTCTTATGGATTGATATACACCATATCAATAATATTCATATGTATCCAGAAGAGAAAATCTGATAAATTTGAGCAATTCATAAATCTGAATACTGATGTTGGGGAATTATTTGTAATATTTTTGAGATATTTCTGTAAGCTTGAAATGGCTTCAAAACAAAGTAAAATAAAATAAGATAAACAGAAATGATTTCTCTCATGTTACAGAAGTCATGTCCGACATGTGCTTACATTAAGCAGTAGTGATGTTTTATTTCCTAGGCTGGAAAAGCCCCATGGAATGAAACAGCTTCCGTTAAGCACATCCAAGCTCTTAGCACAGCCAGGCCTTCCTATGATCTCAGCAGAGACGCTGAACAAAGTGATAGTTGGAAATAATTATCTGCGCACAAAACAATTAGCACAATAACCACAGGGAGAAAGTTAATAGCCAGAGCCATGGTTGCAGGACAATCCTGCACTCGTAAATACACCAGGCACGAAACTCAGCCAAACCCACTCTCTGCCCTCAGGAACTTCAAGTCTTAAATCAAAATTACAAAGCAGGGCACGCAGTAGGCTGAGCACGTTGGGAAGGAGACTGAAAACGAGGCTAGAGTTGTCCTGAAAACAATTCTGGATGGAAGAATAGGAGCCCTCGCAACTCTGATGCTGGAATGGGTTGCACAGGGAGGCCAGCAGGCCCCCCTCCCCGGATGTCTTTAAAAGAGTACACCGTCTAGGATCATGTTACAACACGCACAATCTCCTGTCAAGGATTTTATCACACAGACTGTGAGAGTACTATCTTACTTCACTCAAGCTGTGGGCTAGAGGAGTGCTCAAGAAGGCCCCGGGAAAAGGCGAGGCTGGGAAGTCTGCAGAAGAGGCAGCCACTGAGAGCCTTCCTGCCCTGAGCTGTCAGCAGTCAGACAGGGCTGGGTCGTAGTCAGCAGCAGAGTGCTTGCCTAGCATGCAAAAGGCCTTGTGTTGTATCTCTGCATCCAGACAATACAGAATCAAGAATTAAAGAAGAAGTTAAAATGTAATTAAGTAAATGCTGAATGTCAGAAATGGGTTTTTATTCACAAAACAATGGCGCATTGACCAACATAATGAGTTATCAAAATTCAAATGGAGTCTCGGGACACGCTCCCTCCCTTGCTTACAAGTATCCATACAGGCTGTCACCCTTTGTCCTGTGGGAGGGTGTTTCAGGCTTAAGCACCAGATAGCCCGGGCCTCTCCGAATCTCTGGATTCTGCTTTCCTGACTAGTTTTAAGTGTGGCCAAGCGCTATGCTTAGACTTGAGATGTTTGCCTGGAGTAGAACTTTTAAGCATGGAGGTGGTCGAGACTATAAAGAAACAGTACACTGTAATGTCCTGAGCAGGGTATACTACTTCCTTCTCCCACTTGCTGGTAAGTGTTTAGTTAGCAGCTGTCACTTATTCCAGGGACCAACAACATCCATTGTCTGCCAAAAAAGAATTATGGGCCCCTTTCTACCTTCATAGCTTATCTCCGCACTCACACTCACATACATACATACATACATACATACATACATACATACACACATGCATGCATATTAAAAGTTATGATCTGTATATGAGAGAAAGCATGCAATATTTTCTGAGTCTGAGTAAGCTCCCTTAATGTACTAACTTTCTGCCCATTTTCCTGCAAATGTCATAATTTCATTTTTCTTTACAGTTAAATAAAATTCAGTTGAATATCATGATCCACATATCTGTTGATGGATATGTAGACTGGTTCTGTCTTCTTGTTATTATTAATAGAGCAATTAACATGGGTGTGAAGTGTCTCTGTAGTAGGATATGAGTCCTTTGTATATCTGCCCGGGAGAGGTATAGTTAGGTCATATAGTAGATATAGGTTAAGAAACTAGAAAAGTGGCCATGGGAAGAGTAAAAAAAAAAAATGTTGAAGAAGAGAGAGGGCAAATGATAGACAGTGACACAAAGGTGGAAAGGTGGTAGCCAAGGGTGGGAAAGGAGACAGAAGAAGAGAATCAATAAAACAACTTTGTTTGAAGATGCCATAATTAGTTAATTAATTAATTGAATTGTACATGACAGAATTGGATCTTAAGTCAGGTTTGAACAGATGAATCAGGTATAATTCTGCATAAATACAGGGACAACGGTTGAGATGAGAAGGTCATCTGTGAATAAGTTCTAATTTGACTGTGGTCTAAAGATGTAAGAAGTATGGTCTTGATTCTTTAAAGCCCACTGGACCTGCTTTATGGGCTATAATACAGATGATCTTGACAAAAGTTCTGTGTACACATGAGAATGAGGTATTTACTAGAGTTTGGATATTCTGGCAATAAATTTATTTTTATTCAAATCTACCATATCCCTGGTAATTTTGTGTTACATCTGTTACCAGAAAGCTGAAATCATCAAATATAAATGAGTTGTCTGTTTCTCTGTCCTGTTTAGTCCAGTTTTGCCCCATCTATTTTGAAGACCTATTATTAAATATCCATACATCAATCAGAGATGGAGAGCTGGCTAAGTGTATGAAGTACTTGTGATGCAAGCAAGATGACCTCAGTTGGGATCACTAGCAACCACATAAGAGCCAGGTGTTATGGCCCATGTCTGTAACCCTAGAGCCAAGGGGTGGAAGCAGGTATATCCTAGGGGCTTGGTGTCCTGCCAGCCTAGCCAATGAGCATCATCTTCAGTGAGAGACCCTGTCTCAAAACAGCATGGTGGCAAGTGATAGAGAAAGAGGTTGAAGTCAATGTCTAGCCTACTCATACTCATAAAACATCCATCTACCCACATATGCACACACACACACACACACACACACACACACACACACACACACAATTTAGGACTGCTGTGTCTTCATGTTGAAATGACTTTTTATCACTGTAAATATTGCTATCACTAATCCTATTCTTATAGTAAAACTGATCTAGTGAGATGTTAAAATAACAACTTTATTTTGATTAGTGTTTACACAGTATGTATGTATTTATTCTTTCATTTTTAATATATTTGCATCTTTATACTTAAGGAGTTTCTTTAACAGGTAATATATAACTAGGTGACATTTCTATTAAATTTGACAATTTCTACCTCTTAATTTTTATGTTTAAGCCATTTATACTTAGTGTAATCATTATTATGGTGAAGTTTAAGACTGCTTTCTCGTATTTTGTATTTGTTTATAGCCAGTGGAGAGCTAAACTTTTTCTTGTTTGGATGGATGGATATAAAACTTAGTATAGCCAGGCGGTGGTGGTGCATGCCTTTAATCCCAGCACTGGGGGGCGGGGGGGCAGGGGCAGGTGGATCTCTGTGAGTCTGAGGCCAGCCTGGGCTACCGAGTGAGTTCCAGGAGAGGCACAAAGCTACACAGAGAAACCCTGTCTTGAAAAAAAACAAAAAAAAAAGTTAGTACATTAAGAGAGGTGAACCAGACTCAGAAATACAAATATTGCATGCTTTTTCTCATATACAGATTATAACTTTTATATGCTTGTATGTATTGTATGTATGTACATGGGTGTAAGTGTAGCGATAAGCTATGAAACTAAATAGGGGTCCAAGGGTTTTTCTGCCTTTTGCTTAATACACACACACACACACACACACACACACACACACACACGAGAGAGAGAGAGAGAGAGAGAGAGAGAGAGAGAGAGAGAGAGAGAGAGAGAAATCTATATACTTATGGCAGAATGCTAGTTTTCTATTAGTAATTCCATCTTGGTCTGATGTGGAAGTAAGAAATACATATTTTTAAAAGGTTTCTTGGGTGATTCTGCTAGAGTTTGAACCCACTGCTTTAACCCAAATATAATAACTTTAGGTGATATGTATATGTAAGATATTAGATCAAATATAAGGCTAAAGGAGGTTTTGGGAACTTTAGGAAAATAGAGAGCCTGCTTCAACCAAAAATATTCATATTTAATGATTGTTTTAAATGTGTTTTGAACACTTGAAAATTTATCTACCAGATATACTCTTCCCTGAGATCACTTAGACAGCCTGCTACTTTTAAAGGGATGGATAGAATTGGGCTCTATGGAGGAATGACAGCTCAGGATAGCAATCCATAATTACCTACAATGGGTAGCCATGAATTCCTTATGTGCATGTAAGACAAGTACGTGCTTTAGCAACAGAGAGCTTATGTTTAGCTGTGCTATATTCACTGTTGGCCCACCTTCATGCCTCTCACACAAACACTTAACTCTCTTCGGGTAGTATTAATGGAATTTGTGTCTCTCTTTGGGTAGTATTAATGGAATCTGTGTCTCTCTTTGGGTAGTATTAATGGAATCTGTGTCTTCCACCACTGAATTTCACTTTGTTGGCTTTGGCTCATGGTTCTGACCTATCAGGAATGTTTTGACTACTGATTCTATCATATTTTGAAGATGTCTCCTTTACTCACACTTGTATCAGTTGAAAAGCTAGTAAATGTGAGTTCCCATTCTCAGGTACCCAGAGGTATTATGTAGACCCCATAACACAGTCCCATGAAGGGCTCTGGCCAATCAGTGCTGCCTTTGTTCTTTGTAATCTCTTCCAGAGAATAAATGAAGCGCAAACTAACAAGCTTAGCACTTAGAAAGCATTCCTACAAAATGCCAGGGTGACAATGTACTTGCAGTCTTCATGTGGAATTTGTATAAACATCCTTCTTTCTTACTTCCATATGTGGCTGATGATGTTAGAAATGGAGAAGACAGTCCACTCTTGAACAAGGCTATGAGGCCACCATTCTGTTTGGCTTTTACTCAGAAGACCCATCTCTGGCATTAATTAGCTAGGTGGCTTTAGGCAATCGAGTTTTCTTTCCTGAGCCTTAATATTCTCATTTAGACTTCCCTTCAAATAGCCACCACCCTTCCCTGCTCTGTTCTTCTGCTTCCCATAATAGGGGTCAACCTATGCCTCCCTCAGCAAGGTCTCTCTGTGCACTGGCAATGATCTCTTTAAAAAAAATAGCTAGAGGAAACTTTTTTTCTCTCTCAACTAACTCTTCTAAATTCTATTTTACTAAGGTTCTTATTCAAACTCTTTTACATCACTGTAGCTAGGGAGCCAAACCTCATTATATAACCCGATTCCTACATCACATCCACCCCACTCATGCATAGTCTTCATTCCAGCCTCACTCAGCTACAATCCCTTGAGTGGCTGTTTCCCCCTCCTGCCTGGACTCATGCTGGTCTTCCTATCTGGACTATCCAGGCCCTTCTTCTATGCTCAACTCAAACCAACTCCTTATTCAAGCTCATCTCAACCATCATGCATTCCAGGAAGTCCAGCTCGGGGATTGGATGCACTTGTCTGGTACCTTCTGGGATTCACCATGCATGTTCTTGCTCAGCATTCTTTATCTTTTCCTTCACTTAACTGTAAACTCCTGGAGGAACAGGGGATTTTTGTTTTATTTTGTTACCACTGTCTGGGCTGCCTCCTAGGGACTAATAGACATTTGTTGAATCACCGACTAAATCAAGCGCCAAGTGAGTCAATGAGCCAGTCACACCACAGGCAGCTACCCACCTCCTCACCAAAGGGGCAAACAGGAGCCCTCAGCACGACATCCTGAATGGACTCAGACTCTTGGACACTGCCTCAATGCAAGGATCCAAATGTCAGAAACTCTCCTCGTGGGACTCCCCAGGCCACCAACTAGACCCTCCACCCTCCTAAAACCATTCCCAAAGATGCTCAAATCAAATGGAAGAAAGACTAGGATGTCATCTCTGCTCCCCCCTCTCCCCTACCCTACCCCCCCCTACCCCCATGACCAACTCACAACCAAGGAGGAGTCACACCCCCAGATATGCCCTCCTGGGTCCCTGGAACCCACAAAGTTAGGGAAGCCTCCTGGAAAGACATCAACTGGAAAACTCCATCCAGGCCCAGCCCTTCACCAGGCCTCTCCCCCGCTGAGATTGCTCATTGCTTGAAGTCTACAACTCACCACTTGTTTACGTTCCTAACCCCAAGTTCAAGGGCATCTGCGATTTAATTTGAGCCATCAGTAGAGGAGGCTGTTTTCTGCTGGAGTTGGGAGAGCATAAACAAACTTCTAGGCTGAATTCAGCTTGGCATTTCCTGCCCACTCTCATGCTGGTCCTGTAAATACCTCCAAGACTACCTCTGGCAGGTCCAGATGGTGGCAACTTGTCCCTAAGGCAAGGAACTATCACTCTGAGTGGATGGGAGAAGTGCCTGGGATGGCTTGGTAGGGGCACAGTGGGAGCCGAGAGTTATTAGAAGAGGGGAGAGTGAGAAAGTTCAAGGAGGCTCAGAAGAGGCATGGAGGGAGGTAAGTCCTTCAGGCTCTGGAGCATGTGGGAAGAGCTAAGACTGCTCTGGCTGGTGGAGGAGGAATTTATTAGACTTCCGTCAGGAGCCGTGTTCCAACTGAATGGTCAGCTGGGTCTCAACCGTCACTCACTAAAAGCTGAAAGAAACTGAACAGTGGGGAGGTGTGACCTAAGAGTCACTGGCATAGAGTCTCTTCTGTCACTACTGTTCTTCTTGCCCAGAGCATCTTTGCCTACATGGAATTACCAGACTGTCCTGCTCACGATGGGGTCTCTGACAATACACAGCCAATACTAAGTGAAGAGAACGATGAGGGAGAACGGAGAGAGCTCCACACAGAGGACATCAGACTGAATGTCTTCCTTACTTCATGAGAAGCCCACCTTGCATGCCATCCATCCTCATGGCTCACTGGTACTTCTAAACTACACTGGGGATTCGCTTTCACACTTCACAGACAGCTGACCTCAAATCACATGCATCGCTGTCTACCTACAGATGCACACCATTGGCTATTGTCACTGGATACAGAGGTAAGAAGAGCCCTGGTTACTGTAAAGAGTCATCTCCCAAAGGAACAAGGCAGAGGGACCCTTCCTGTCAGTCCTCTTACTCTAATACACACACACACACACACACACACACACACACACACACACACACACACACCACTCCTACCTGGATACTCAAAGTCATTTGGAGCAGAAGTCCCCCAGCTGGGCCTCTGGGCCTTCCCAGAGAGTCAGCTGGTCTTCATACCAGGTCCCTGCCTGCCATACAGCTGCCACCCACCCTCGAGGCCAGCAGCCCTAAGATGCCATGCAGACTTTTCCATTTGTCCAGAGCTTCTTAAGTGCCTCTGATATACACCATGTGTCCGCACAGAAAAACACACACTCACCAACTCTACATAACACTCCAGATGTGAATAGAACTGCAAAGACTGAAGAAAACAGAAATGGGGGTGTCTGGGAATGGCAGTAGGTTGAGGAATAGAAACCCAGGGACCTGTGTTGGGGAGATCTTATAGATAAGGGTGAGCCTAATGGATAAACTCCAGAACTGAGGTCCAGTCTCCTGGGTCCCAATCCCTAGATTTAACTTGGCTCAATGTGAGACCAGGGGCCTTGTCACCTCCTTGGCTCCAGGATTAAGACTCTATCTTTGCAGGACCATCAGAAATTAGCTCTGGAAAAATTGCTATGAATCACCTCTTCTGCCCTCGTTTTTTAGCTGATGAAGGTAGAATCTAATTTAGCTTGTCTGAAAAATTGCTCCCCATCGACTCCACGCTATATTAAATCTAAATAGATTCCATTGGCATTGGTGAAAGAGTCCTTATTTGGAGGTAGCCTCAGACACAACATGACACCCTCATCCCTTTGCTGTATCAGGAGGGCTGAAGCTATTTTAAAACAGAGTCTCACTATGTAGCCCAGGATAGCCTCAAAAAATCATAATCCTTGGGCCTCTATCTTCAAAATGCAATAGGATTACAGGCATATACCACCATATGTGGTAACACCTCAGCTGTCAGATTTTTAATTCTTTGACAAGGAGGGGTTGGGTCTGGATGGCTTATAGTAATGCTCCCAGGCCCAGTGTTTTGAGTTCTCATATCTATGGCAGCATCACCTCAAGTAGTCTGAACTGTTTCATTTTACTCCAGAGCCCCTGCATAGCCACAGCTGAATGTCACCACATGCTCTCGCATCCGGCCTCCCATCAGCTGCATAGAGAGCCTCTTTGTGGTGTTATTTATGCATTTCATCAGCACATAAGTCCTCCCTGAAGACAGAACAAAGCAGATAGATGGAGCAGCCTGGTATCATAATGCCTGTGATTTAGGGTAAGTGTCTTGCCTACCATGAGCTACTATTATCTTCATCTTCAAAATGGGACAAGGTCCTAAGGTCACAGAGTTGTCATGAAGATTCAGTTGGAGTGTGCAAACAAGGGTGTAGTGAATCTGACTCCAAGGGCTTAGGGTACAGGATATGTTGGTGATGGCTGACAGACACTACCACTTACACAAGCACCAGTGATAAACAGTGCTGGAACACAACCCAGGGGACAGTGGGATCCCGGGAATGTAGAGAAAAGAGTGGCTGGCCTCAGCTGCGGCATCAGGCTGCTCACAAATCCTCTCTGAAGGAGAGAGGACATTTAGGAGAAGGCTTCCCTCCCCTCAGACCTCCCACCCCACCACTATATCCTGTTAGCTATGAAAACCATCACCCCAGTTCCTTTCTAGGGCCCCCCTCCAAAAATATCCCAGATCTCTTAAAGTAAGAACCAAGTTGGCAGTGTCTTGTATGACCCACAGATGTGAATTTACATAGTCCAAACCCATCAAAGATGGACCTGTTTCCTTCAAGCCCCAAATTCTCAGCAAGCCCATAAGATCCTCAACTACCCGGCCCCTGTTTTCCTATCCAGTCTGCCCTCTCATGGCCTCTCTGTAGGGCTCATCAGCTTCCAGGTTTCCTCCACCTTGTACATGGTGATGACACCAGATTTAGAAGTTCAGATCCCATCTCTACTACTTCCAGGCTATACTGGTGTAGAGCTAGCTAATCCCATGCACTTCAACGGCCTCTTCTGCAAAGGAAAGCCAATGGCATCCTTCCCAGAGAAGAGCAAAGAACTAATAGAGTTCTCCCCCTTTTCCTCATCTTTACCCAGCTCATCTATGTCTCTATCACATCTTAGTTTAAATATCTCCTCCTCAGGAAGGCCACTTCCCACTAGATTCAACTGCTTTGTATCTGTGTGGCCACTAGAAGTTCCTTTCTTCCTGTGAAGTGGCCCACACCACTCCCCTTTAACAGTGTGCTGTCTGTTCTCAGCGAGGTCAGAGGCCCCCTGAGCTCATCCAGGACAGCCTTTCTAGACAGTCCAGGTTTGCACTCATTTTCTCAGAGTGGTGAACTGGATCGGTGTTCGGTTACTATCAACTCCACTGAGAGTCATGCTTAGCCATGTGATCTGCCTGAGCCAATGAGAAATGAGTGATATGGTGATCACTGCATTTCTCCCTGGCTTTCCTCATACCTTTGTGGTTCTCTCTAAGAAGAACATGCCCAAGTAGTTGCTGGTCTCAGCAGAGCATGAAGATCTGTCAAGAACTACAGTCTGAAGCCCGGAGTGAAGGCTCACTGACTCTCACTCTGAACACAGACTCATGAGCAAATAATAAATCAATGCCTATTGTGATTTTGCTCACTCCGGGAGGTTTCATCAGGTAGCTTTTAATGTGACCGTTGCTGCCTAGACCACTCAATGTCTTTGTGCAGAGAATTTACTTTCACACACACTTACCTCAGATTAGAAGACGATTGCTCTAATCACTCGAGGCAGGAACATACTTGTCTTGTCTGTCACTTAAGCCTCAGCCCATAACACACTGCCTGACCCAGACAGCACTCAATAAAGACACCGGATTGAACTGAACTGAACTGTACGGTCTCTCAGAGCTCTTTCCCACAATACTGAGTCTTCATACCAGCTGGGTAGTGAGCAGTCTGAGTGTGGAGTCTGGCCTTCTCTTCTGTCACCTTGGTCCCATAGAGGTGCTCCTGGTGTTTCTATCTGGCTGCTGGATCACCAGAGGACTCAACTTAATCACTTAAGAAGCCAAACCCTCAGAGACAGGCTACTTCATCCAAACAGGACACGGTCCTCAGGACTAGACAAAAGTGGGAAGTGAGAGTAGTGGGCAGTGTATCTATTGAGCTGATGGTGGAGCAAGCATGGAAAGGTCAGATCCACAGCATGAGAATGCTGCCTGAGGGAGGAGGTGGAGTGTTCAATGTCTCAATAAGGCAAAGAAACATCCTTTGTCTATGGCTGACTTGTGTCTCTCCGTGGGCAGCTTGCCTTCCTGGCCCAGAGTTGAAAGCTGCACTAGACTATCAACCCAAGAGATTGCCGCCATTTTGTTAGAAGGGCTAAGGGCTAGAATTCGTGCTGTTTGGACTACCATTCTTAACTTAAATGCTAAGTAAATAGTGCAAAAAACTCGGCCCCCTCTGTCCCCTTCCTCTCTCTGGGACTACTTCCAGCTGAATACAGATTCAGTGAATGAACCAGTGAAGGCAACAGCTCAGAGCCCGAGGGTTTCCTGAAGCCCTTCTCCAGGCTGAGTGACTAAGGCGTGAGTGAGTCCCACATCCCTTTCTGATCTGCACCAACGATGTGCCTGCGGCAGACAGCAATCCCTGGCAGCCACTCAACTGTCAACGGTTTTGAATACCTTTAGATAATCTCAAGAACTTACTAGGGGACAACTGTCTCCTAGGCAAGAAACATGAAGATTTTTTTTTCTTATATTCTATTGACTTTTGGGGGTCTGTGACTTCCAAACTCACAAAATGCTGTGGTTTCCCATCTCTAAAATGGAGGCAAGTGTCTGTACAGAAAGCCTGGGTGTGCCAGGCTAATTAAATTTAGCTATCTTGTGGTGGTTGTAACTTGTGTTCTGCCTGTGTTATTCAATGTGTTAAGATGGTTTCTGTTGATGTTGGTTACATACCCATGTGGTGTGGGTGGAGAACTTGACTCCGGGGAATATCATTAGCAGAAGTGGGGAGCTCAGGGGTTCCAGAGACACGTGGCACAACAGCGGCTCCCGGGATCAAACAGTTGGGCCGTGTCCATGGTAACGCATCTTGATGCCAGTCCCTCATTTCTCCCAGGGCAAGATCGGTCCCTCAGATCTACCTGAGATCCCTCCCTGACTCCCACAGACAGAATTGCAGTTGCCTTCCCATGGCCCAGGGGTCTTAGAGGGCAGTGATGCAACTCGTAGGGAGAGAAATGCCTGTGTGCCTAGGAAGGCCGGCCCAAGATTCCCCAGGAGAGGACGGAAGTGAAGGAAGGAACCTCCACAGACCTTCTCACCTTACCTGGAAGCTAGGAGGAGAGTGAACCCTGAAACCTGCCAGCAACCCTCTGCTCTGCCACCTCCCCAGATTCCAGAGACGCTAACTGAAAGCATCTCTCTGCTATCTGTTGCCATGGTCCCTGGTCCCTCTGGGATCTAGCCCTCTTTTTCCATGCTGTCTTCAATCTCTCCTCCAGTCACTTCTCTTGGCCCCCATGATTTCACCTGGCCTTTCTGCCTGGGCCAACTGTTGAGTCTTGTTTTCAATAGGCAAGCCTATGTTAGCCCCAAATTACAAACCTTCCCAGTGATGGTTTTTCTCCTGTCAGACTTACACATAATATCTAAAACTCACCTATATGACTTCTCTGATCAGCTTTCAGAAGGCCAGTGTCTAAGCCCTTCAAAACCTCCCACCACCTTGCCCTAGCCCTGCAGTGTACCTGATACATATTTGGTGGGATTTATAGTTCTGTGACCTGTTTCAGAAGTTCTCTTAAGACCTTGTATCTCATTATCAAATTTCAAGATCTCCATCTCCCCTCCTCTTGGAGGCTTCAACACTCAGTCTGAAGTTCTATATCCAGTAGACCCTTGATGCAGACACTGACTCTTGCCTTGTTAACAGGCTCTGGACTGTTTTAAGATGCATCTTTAATGGATTGTGCTTCTTGTGACCCTCCCCCCGCCCAAAGCAAGCGAAAAGGGTAAGGCACAGTACGTCACAGTCAAGGTACCCTATTACATCACACTGAGGCCTCTGGAGCTGTAGTAGCATCAAGTTACTTTGACTTAACAGCAAAGTCATTTCCACCAAGTAGGGACCCTCCCCCATTCCCACACATTGCAGGAGCCTGGCTCCATATGGGACCATGGAAGCATCTTAAGATTGTACACAGAGCTAACTGGCTGGGGGCTCTGACTGCTGCAGCTGCAACCAAGACAACACAGCAGATGAGAGACTAGAGGAGAAGCCACTCTCTTGGCCAAGGCGGGAATTGACAGCTGATAACCTGACCACACGGAGGCTGTCGGAATAAAAGATGGTAAAACATAGAAATGAACGATGAACAACCAACAGCGTGAGCCCTGAGGGGGCTGCGTTATCCTTGCTGAGCTCAAAGGGGAATGTGTGCAAAGACAAGCCCTCTTGAAGCAGAGCTGGACAGTAGTCAACACACTGTGTTTGTAAGTGGAACACACCATGGTTTTCCTGAGGAGACTGACGATTGAAGGGATTGACACAAGGTCGCTGGGGACCCAGCTAGCTTAACGTCAGCTGGGTGAAGCTCTGAAGCACTTCCCACCACACAGCACAAGGAAAGAGCAAGTCACACAGATTCGGATCGGATTCCAAACGAGCTTTCTCTGTGGCTTTGGGAAGCCCTTACCTCACCAAGGTCATTACACTCATTACAAAATGGAGGCGGTAATGCCCACTGGGCAAGGCCGCTGTGGGGCACAGAGGTCACACATGTTAAGTGCATGTAAAGAGCCATGTGAAAGTCTACTACTTCAGGGAGTATAGTAATCCCTGCTCGGGGACAGATAAGTGATAGGTCCATTCAAACAGGTCTGGAGCTATCACTACTGTATTTGGACACTGTCTCGTCTAAATTCCTCGCAGTCATACCGTGGGAGACAGGACAGGTGCTGTGAGGAAATCACAGCTGGAGAGAGGATGGGTTGCCCAAATATTACACAAGTTGAAGAAAGGCTTGAATCAAAATGGTGTTTTCATTCTTTGCCCTCTACTTCCAGACTGAAGGAAATCCAGGGGTGGGAACTTGAGGGCCTGCTGAGAGGTACAGGTCACTCTATCCATCTCCTAATTTTACAAACAGCAGCCTCACTCCTTCCCCTTACTCCTCCTAGAGTAGGGAGTTGTTAAGTCTGTATCCTAGAGATGCTTCTCCAAGTCTCTGGTCTTAGTACTTCCTCTTCCGTCTAACACTTGCAGCCTGGCAGTTCTCCTTGGGTATACTGGCCTAAGTAGGACGTGTAGTGGGCAGCCATTCCAGCTTTGATCTGGAAGTTCCAACCCCCATTGGGGCTTCGGTAACTGTCACACCTACAAGGTGGGGCCGAGACAGGACCCCTGAAGACCCGAGATCCAGATGGTCCAGCTCTCTTGGTTCCTGGTCCTGAACCCTGGACGCTGGAGGTAGACCCAGCAGAGTTCTCTAGAGAACAACCGCCGACTGCGCCACACCTTTCCCAGACCCTGTAACCAATCCCTTCACTTGTGAGTTACCCCACAAAATAAACCTCCCTTTTAACTACGTGGAGTGGCCTTAATAATTTCACCAATGTGGACGTGTGACACAGTAAGTCACCCAGTCAAGTGACCATAACTCAGTCTCTAAATTGTTTTCTGAGAATGTCAGGAATCACTGGTGCTTCAAAACAAAGAATTCCAGTTGCCTCCAGCAGTCTTTGCTCACAACCCTGAGCCCATCACCACGGAGGACTATTTGACTATCCCAGGAGTCAGTTCTCCTGCCAGATAGTTTCCATATACTGTCTTCATACAGCCTCTCAGCTACTTTTTCTAAGTTTTCCCCAGCCCTCTGCCCCTTATAGCTCCCAGAAAAGCCCAGAAGCTATCTTCAAGCCTGGGGATTTCCCCTTGAACTTGGGTTCCTTGGGAGTAGGGGCCATACTTAGTCTCCATAGCCACTCACAATGTCTGACTTCACAGCATGTATGTTGACTTTGCCACTCCAGGGGACCATGGGTAAGGCTCTATCTCTGAGGCTCCCAGGTTCCTGAGTCCTGAGAGTAAGCATCATGCTGGGGCTTTTAGAAGAGTCATGGTCATAGATGCAAATGTGGCAAGGCCTCAGGGTGTTTGTTACTGTTTTTTATGGAGGAAAGAAAGTTTAGGTTCATGAAAACTGATAAAGAGACAGTGGCTATTTTCAGATACATAAAGGTTTGACCTACATGATAAGAGTGTGTTAGTTTTCTACCACTGCAAAATATGTGACAGAGTCAAAAAGAAGCAAGGTCTGTTTTGGTTCAAGGTTTCTGAGGTTTCAGTCTGTGGTTGGTTGGTTCTACCATTCTAGGTTATGATAGTTTTGTACACCATTAAAGGAATGCATGGCAAAGGAAACTTCACCTCATAGCATCCAGGAATCAAACAGACATGAAGGCACCAGGATCTCAATATCCTCTTCAGGTCATGTCTTTTGGGGGCCACCCATTCTCTCTTGGGGTAATGACATGACTGCCCCAAGCTAGGCCCTAAGTCAACTCTTAAATGTCCACCTCCTTCTGACAGCACCATGCATGGCATAAACTAACTCTATTTTGCATTCTGAAATGGGCAATGAGCCTTTGGGAGGTAGGAATAGGATACTACGGTATGGAACTACACTGCAAAGGCCTATGTTGTTATTGGGAATTTGTGGGACCTGTGGGGAGATGTGTTCCTTCCTACTGGGAGAAGTTAGGTCATAGGGGGAATGACATTTGAAGGGAATATCGGGACTCTAGCCCCTTCCTGGCTGTTTCTTAGCCACCACAGGTGAACAGGCCTCCTCTGCCACATCCTCTCTACACAGACATGTGTACATAAGCCCACATTAAGTCCAAGGGTACCAAGCAACCATGGAGAGAAAGCTCTGAAACTGTGAGCCAAATAAACTTTTCCTACTTTAAAGTTGCCTATCTCAGGTATTTTGTCACAGTGATGGAAAGCTGCCTAATAAGAGGGTATTCTTAGTCTATACAGGAAGCAGAAGCAGAACCAAAAGAGGGGTACTGCAGAGTTCTGGTTTTCTTTCCACAGACTTTCTAGTGCTGAGAAACCTCTAGTAGAGACCCACACTGCCTGGGGCTCGGTACCCCCTAACATAAAGAGAAGAGAAAGCAGAAGCCATCCTCACAGCCTTAACCATGCATTTGCTAGATGCTGCTGCAAACAGAACTCTTTGTTCCTTCCTTCTATGGCAAAGCACTAAAATGTCTAGCCTGTCAGCTTTGTGCCATCTCTAGGATGTCCTGATTTGTCCCGGGATTCTGATGCACACCAAGGCCAAGGAGGTACAAAACTAGTCTGCCATATTTGTTCCAGATAATATCAGCTAGTTCCCCCAAGAAATAAGAGTAGACATGAGTTCCAAGGGCAAGGAACTGGTGATCCAGAAGGCTCCTTCTCCATCTCTGCTCAGAGAATTCTGGGTCAACATGGGAAATGTAAGTAGCCTATTGGTACCTTAGAACTCAATGTCTGTACCACATGACTGATGCTACTAGAGGGTCAAAGTTTGATCCAAAACAGGAGCTGCCATCTATGCACAGCTACTGTAAAGAAAAGGACTCTGTCCTCAGAAGTCGTGGGCTGCGGCTTTACACAGAAGCTGAAAACGTCAGACCCTAACTCCTGTGCCCATGGGTCAGCCACCAGACCAGCAGCAGCCTTCCCTCTGAAAGGGTCCAAACTGGAACCAGCCAGTGCTCCATGGAGGAAGGGAGAGAAAGCAGACTGCAATCAAGCCTTTTCCTGCTTGAATTTAGCCAGCACCCTGACCTGCCAGACAGACCAGAATGTATGGCCAGGACCCTTCTTGTCCTCCTTAGCTGTGTTACTGCACCCACCAGCTGCTCACTTTCTTCTGCCTCCTCCTCTCTCATACCCTCCGTGGTGAGTCTCTGTATAATTTTCTCCAGAATTATCAAGCACAATGTCCTCGTAGGTGCAAGGTGTTTTCTAGTTAAACATGGCCTCCTTGTGCTCAGACCCATGCAAGGGCTACGGTGCTTGCTGCCATCTTTCCTTAGTCTCCTCTTCTGGAATCAGCTTTCCCTTCCTCCCAACCCTGTGCTTCCTGCTGACTCACGGGGCTGAGAAAGGGACAAGAGACAGGTAGACACAGAATCCTAAGAGATGAGGTCTGTAAATCAATTGTGTGAGCTACCCGTCCTCAGTTGAGAGAGAAAATGGACCCAGCTTCCTATCAGTGCTGTGGAATGTCAATCTTTATGCTGTGAATAGGTGTTTCTCTGGTTGGTTGATAAATAAAACACTGATCAGCCAGTAGCCAGGCAGGACATATAGGTGGGGCAAGCAGACAAGGAGAATTCTGGGAGGAGAAAGGGCTGAGTCAGGAGTCGCCAGCCAGACACAGAGAAAGCAAGATGACAAGGTAGAACTGAGGAAAGGTACCAAGCCACGTGGCTAAACATAGATAAGAATTATGGGTCAATTTAAGTGTAAGAGCTAGTCAGCAATAAGCCTGAGCTAATGGCTGAGCAGTTACAATTAATATAAGCTTCTGAGTGATTAATTTATAAGCAGGCCATGAGACTATGGGAGCCTGGTAGGACTGGAGAAATAATCCGACTACATTTTTCCCAGAACCCCACAGGGACATTTCTATGCCTTTATCTAGTCCTAGGCCTGCTGTTTGGGTTTGGATATTTAAATGTTGTGATAACTTAGAATACTGTTGACATGAGACACAATTGCTCCTGGCAGCACTGATCTGATCCTGAGAGAATGTTGGGCTTCTGACACATTTCTGTTTGGAAGTTTGTCTTCTTTTGGCACAAAGTGGACTACAGGGCAAAGAACTGCCCTTGTCTCGACTGCTGACAGTACAAATACTGTCCCTTCTGAGTAAGTGGGACACAAGGAAAAGCAACTACTGAACTCTGCCAAGACAGGGTAAGATAGTCTTTCAAAATACCTACTTCTGAAAATGACCTGTCAGATACTCTAGGCCTGTAGCCAATTTGAATGCACCAATGATGCTGAGAAACTTCAGGTGACTGTCCAGGCTGCCAACTGTCTCTGTCTACTCTCACAAGACTCCTGAAAGTTGCTTGTATCCTCCCATTTCTCAAGTGTTATATTCTTTCTCAGGTCTTTGATGGGATTGAAGACTAACAGTTATAATTACAATCTTCTTGTACCTTAGCTAGAACATATTAAGTATTAGATTCAGGTTCTTCGGGATAGGACACCTTTTGGAATGATCTCTGTGTGCCATTTACCTATGCTCCAGACTTCTCTGGATTTTAGTATGTGTTTCTTGTTTGATGCTATTCTTGTTGGTTATAGTTCCATTTTTGTTAATGTTATTACCCTTTGTTTTTCCTGGACAATAATTGATAATCATTCTTATTGCATATAGTTTGCATTAAGATTAGAACCTTCTTATTTAGACAAAAAGGGGAAATGTAGTGTTATTTGCTCCACCCATGGCCTTGGGCTACATGAGGCGGTGCTTCCTGCCATTGTATGTGACCTCTGATAAGGAGCTGGAGAAGGAGAAGGGTCCTGCCTGTGAGGTGGATTCACTCCCGGTCAGATCAGAGGACAACTTCCGCTATCTACTCCTGTAATCGTGAGTGTATCTCCTCAATTTATATCTTAATAAATTCTGTTACCCATTTAATAGATTCATGTGGATTGATCTTAATATGTCAGTGTGATTTTCAGCCATAATTTCAAGCTAAACAATGTATCCACATATGGAACAGTGCAGGCTTGCAGTAAAGATACACCCTTCAACACCAGTCCTTCAGAAACCAACAACTCTGATCCAGTGCCCACCTCTTCCAGGAAGTCTTCCTCTGCTCTACTAGGAGCACTTACCCTCCCCATGCTGCCCATACTATTAAGTAGGTTTGCTATTATGGTGTTGATATGCCTCACTTCATCCCGTCTTGCACATCCGTCTCCCTATGTAATGGCCAGATCCTGAAAGCCATGGGCTGTGCTTTAATCGTTACACCTTCCCGTAAGGCTGAGCAAAGACACTTGCTCATTCTAAGCATCAGTAAATGTGTATTGCATTAAGATGCATGACCTTTCTAAAACCCAGGTAAGAGTCAAAGAGAAGGCAGCAGGGCTCAGGAAATAATTAATTGTGAGCTGATCAACATTTTGCTCTGTATTTTCTCCTTCAAAGCAGCTGTGGCCTTCCCCAATGTGGCCTGCCCTGCCAGGAAAAAGGATGTGGCCAGTCCTGCCTCCCTCTTGGAGGGGAATTTATTATTATTATTATTATTATTATTATTATTATTATTATTATTATGTGTGTGTGCATGGTGGAGATTGGGAGGTGCCACAGTATACATGTGTAGGTCAGAGAACAACTTTTGTGAAGTTGGTTATCTCTTTCTACCTGTATGTGAGTTCCAGGGACTGAACTTGGGTTGCCAGACTTGCACGGCAGACCCCTTTATCTGTTGATCCGTCCTGCCAGCCCCTCTGGGAGGAAGTTGAACAGGTTACATTTCAGAGGGGAAAACTGAGGCATAAATATGGAGGAGGACAGATCAGATTGCACAGTCTGCTATGGAAAGTCCCTGAGAAAACAAGACAAGGACAATGACTGAGCCCAGAAGTAGAAGGTGGGAAAGTCGATTCCTATGAGCCAGGCTTCTGCCAGGTCACAGTGCAGAGATAGAGCTAGGGATGGCAAATTGTGAGCTATGTAGTAAAATGGGGAACATGGCCACCCACAGTCTCTGGATATTGTTCCCCCATAGATAGTATGTTGAGATCACTGTGGAAACAATTCCATATCTCGATGCTTCATTCCTGACTCTGATTTTAGCTGCAGGAAGCCTCACCCATGAGGACATTGTTCCTGGAAGTAGAAAGAGAAAGAAAAGTGCTGTCTCCTCTCTCCAGACTTCAGTAGGGGTCTGGCTGTTGAGCATAGTGAATGCTCTCTTTTCATCAGCCCCTCCATGAGCACCTCCCTCAGAGTCAACAGGTTACAGTCTCTGAGCTTAGCACTTCTAGAACCTTCTCTTCCTCATGTTGTCAAAGCTAGGCAATGGCAGACACACACACACACACACACACACACACACACATCACATTCACATTGTATGTATACATGTGCATATATACCTATGAGACATCAATTTCAGTCAAGTACAGTTAAGAGCAGAATCTAATTCAGTCAATATTTAAAGGCTAATGTTTTGCCTGAGACATATCAAAGTCATCACAGCTTGACCCAGAGCAGTAAAGGCAGAAGCCTACTCCTCCGTGAAGATCCTCTTATCCCCTAAGGGGGCACAGGAGCCATTTGTTCCATCTCAGACATCACCCCTCTATAATATTCTTGGTCATGAACTGTTTCTGCTAAGGCCACTGGCTGCTAGTTATAAAATTTCCAGAGAGATCTTCTGGGTTGGGTTGCACCCATACACCTGAGTCCCTGCCAGATCCCTGCCTAGGAAATATTCCAGAAAATTTTTACAGGTGTGCACATTCATGCAAGGCCTTCAGGCCCCAAGGATTCCAGGACAAACATAGGCTCCAGCAGGGAGATCCCCGCTGGGCTGGAGAGACCATCCATGGTCTCATAGTGCAGCCTGCTGGGCCCCAGTGATGTACAGTGCTGTAGAGTGAAGGGTATCTGTGTAAGAATGGGCATGCATGCTACCTCCCTCTATGATATTCAGTTTTCTTTAAGGGACCCCAAGCCTCCAGATTAGACTGCAAGGCCTTTAATGGTAAAAGACAACAAGTTCCCAGTCTTTCAACAGGCAGCACAAGTGTTCATACAAGTGTTCTAGAATGTACCAAGCCAGTGTATAAATTTTCATCCATCTTTCAAGCCGGGCTCCATGAGTGTACCTTCTTCATGAGACAAGAAAAGGCAACACTACACATTAGTAAACAGCAACCACACAAAACTACCCCATCATGGAAGCCATGATGGCTCAGAGTGGGGAGCCACCAGCTTAGTCTCTATGTGCCAAGTGGGTCTTGATGGATAGTAGCCGAAGAGATGAAAGATAAGAAACAGGATAGAGAAATCATGCTAAACAGTTACCTTTAAGATTAGAAAATGGGAAGCTGGGTGTGGTGGCTCACACCTTTAATCCCAGCACTCAAGAGGCAGAGGCAGGTAGATCTCTGAGTTCCAGGACAGCCAGGGCTGCACAGAGAAACCCTGTCTTGAAAAACTAAAAAAGAAGAAGGAGAGGAGAAAAACAGCAGAGTGGCAGGGATAGCGGAAGTGCTGGGGCTTCGTGGTAGCAAAGAAGCAGCAGAGGCCTTTGAGAATCGGATAAATGAAGACTCCTTTGGGAAGAGGGTGTGGCGGGGAGGGGTCATGGTGGAGTTCACAGAGGGAAAGGGCTGCTTCCCACGTGTTTCACCTTAGTTTTCTCTGTACGAGCTCTCTGAGTATCTGCTTGTGGCTCCTAGAGAGACTGCCCCTTCCCTCTCCCGACACCTTCCTTCCCTGATGCCAATCAACCCTTCACTTTCCAGCATTGCCCTGAGATGCGAAGTCCTCAGGCCACAGGCTAGCCAGCTGCCTGCCCGCTCCCCCCCCACACTACAGAGTGTTTATCTGACCTTCTCAGCACCTCCAGGCTCAGCCTTCCTCCCGTTCCCACCAAGGCTGTCCGTCCTGAGGACAGTCTCCAACTCTGCTCCAGTTCCCAGTGCCCAGTCTAGACAGAGCTGAGCTCTCCAAAGCTGGCGGCCCGGGAACAGGACTCAGCCCCAAGGGTGATTCTTGCCCCGCAGATGAGGCTGTTGTGGTAGCCAAGCCTCAGTACATATTGGAGTCATTTCCCATTTAACTGGCAGGCTAATCACCTGAAGCCTCTGGGGGACAGACAGGGCTTTCTGGAAGGGAGAATTTTTGTTTTTCACTCATACTTTTAAAAACAAATGGGTAGTCAGACAAAACAGGCGACAGAGGTGGGTGGTCACTTGAGATGCCAAGAGAAAGAGATCAAAGCCCACTCCAAATGGAAGAAGCAGACTTGGTGTGGCCCGGGAACAGTCTAGGTGGCCCATGCTATGAAAAGGCAGCCGGGAAAGAGCTGCTGGGTGTTGAGTCTCGGTCATAGTCACCCCCATCCCTGCTCCCAGGCCCAGGCATTTCAGTTAATGACTCATCTGGAAGGAACACCTGCTTCTCCCAGTTCCTTGGGAGGGCTCACACAACAGTGCCAGGAGGTGAACCTGCCCAGACTCTGGCCCCATGCTGCTTTCTCTCTCCTCAGGCTGGAATTCCTCCCATGGGCTCAATCCTTTTGGCAGCTGCCCCTTCCCCAAACCAGGGCAGTGGACCAGGAACACTCTCTGTGTCTGCAAGCTTGATAAGTAGATCATCAAAACCAGCACCAGGGCCCATGTGATAGGGAGGCCATTATGTCGGTCTGTAAGCTGAAGCCTTCCATCTTTTCTAAATGATTGCCTTCTACCAAGTTAGCTAATAGATACCTCAGTTCAGCCTCTCAGAATCTTGAAAGTCAGGGTTGGGGGAAGTCTCAAAGAAATAGTAGCTTTGGTCCTCCAATACTGCCTCCTGACATTCTATCCTGGAAGAAGGCTGACGGTGAACAACAAGTTTCTAGACTCTAGAAATCTAGAATCTGGAGTCTTTAAGTGTTTTAGGCTAGCCAGACTCACTGCATTCTAGTAAGTTCTTTAAAGGGTCCTTCACTGATGTTTTATAGAAGCTTGGGAAATTTCCAAGGTGTCAAATAAAGAGACGGATTCCTGGACCCAGGCTTCCTATAGTTAGAAAAGCTGTGGCTAGTCCTCAGTCTCTTCCAAGCCCATCAACTGATCCCTTGTGTGATTTGTCAGCTCTTTCCTCCCCCTGCACAGCATTGTGGCCACTTGGGTACCACCCGAGGTTC
Organism: Peromyscus leucopus; assembly: GCF_004664715.2. Classification (NCBI taxonomy): domain Eukaryota; kingdom Metazoa; phylum Chordata; class Mammalia; order Rodentia; family Cricetidae; genus Peromyscus; species Peromyscus leucopus. Next base: position 145,511,954 of record NC_051065.1, read on the forward strand.
TATTCCATCCCAGGCCTTCCCTTGGAAAAGAACAAGAGAAACTAAGCTCTGTTATTCCCAAAGAGCTGGCGGAGAAATTGAGAGCGTGATGCTCACCTAATGACGGAAGTCTTAGAACATCAACCTGTACCATCTTCTTTCCCTTCCATCCTCCAGCATATCCCAGCACTACTTCCCCAACCATTAGCACCAGAGCAAAGGCTCACAACCTGGAAGAGCAGGTCTCCCTACTTAAACAGCAGACTGCCAGGGGTCAAGGGGGTGGATGGTGTATTGGTTAGGATTTGCATTTTAAGCAATCCCAAAAAGTTCTCTCCCACACTCACCTGATGAGGTCAATGGGTTGAAATTTATAAAATACTCCATAGCGTGCCCATTCCTGATACAGCAGCTAAGCAAGAAAAAAAAAAGGAAGACAGATTAGCTGTGAAATGGGCAACTGTTCATCTCGTTTTGTTCAATATAAAGTCAAAATGTTATCTCCAAGGCCCAGCTTCTAGAAGTCTCATGAGTTGCCCACATAGGTATAACCAAAGGCAGAAAACTACAGAAACTGTCTTCCCCTTCCCCAAATAATAGAAATCACCTACACACATCTAGAAACACTCAGGTACCTAATAAGCATCACCCTTATCCCAGCTTGCCTGGCCCAGCATGAGTCCTGACACTCATTGTTCACCCACTTAACAAGTATTCACTGAATGTCACCTATATTCCAGGCACTGTCCAGACCCTAGATGCTGCAATAAACCCATTAAAACCACTGTTGCCATGGTGCTTGTACCTGATGCAGGCAGACAACTATAAATATATAAGATTCATAAATGCCATTAAAATAAATTAAGGTGTGGATGACATCATGTGGGATGGGGGCAGGATGCTGTTTTGGGTGGGATGGATAGAGAGAGAGTGCCTCTTTGAAGAGGTGACATCAAATGTGGAGAACACCCACTCTCTCTGTGAAGAGTCTCTGAGGTATCTGTGGACTAGCCTGGGATAAGGACAGAGGAAACACCAGGAGACTGATATTAGGTGACTTGCAGAAGGTACCAGATTCAGTGCTAAAGGCTATAATGAAAGCTCTGGATTTTGAAGGAAAACCCTGGGAGACTTGCTGCTGAGGAGAGAAACAGACTAACTTAGATTGCAGAAGATTCATTCTGCTTATTCTATGGAGAAAAGTCTTCAGAGCAGGAAAACACGGAAGCTATGGTGGGATGGTCCAGGGAGAGATGATGGCTATACTCATGTGTGTGATGAGAGACATATGACTTTGCTTATTGATTTATGACTGAATTAGATGTGGGGTGGGAGATGAGAACTTGGCCTGAGCACTTGAGTAACCATGATGCATTTACTGAAATGGGAGAACTGTAGAAAGAGCAGAGTTATAGAGGCAGAAACAAGAGTTTACTTTAGGATGTGTTAATTTGAGACGCTTTTGGGGGTATCCTCCAGGATGTTAAATAAGCAACCAGGTACAGATATCTGAGTGGAAAGGGCAGCTCAGGCTGGGGAAGCAAATGTGTTAGTTATTAGAATAAGAGATGTGCCACCAAGTCATCACATTGTCAAAGAATAAAAACTGAGTACAGACCCAGACACCATCAGGGTTAAAGGACCAGGGGATGGTGAAGAAACAGCGAAGAGTCTGGAGGATCAGGCAGTGGTGAGGAAGAGGAGCACAGGGTGTAGCTAAGAGAAGAAAGGTTCTAATGGGTCAGATGAGAACAGAAAAGTGGCCATTGAAGTCTGTAACTTGGCGGTCACTAATTACCTTCACATGAGAGGTTTCAAGGTAGGAGGAACCAAATCTGAGTGGACTTCCCACAAGAAACATAGAAAGGAAATACTACACCAGACACCTCAGGCACCTCGCCACTGGGTGGTGGGCAGCAACTCCAGCAAAAGCAAGCCACATCTCCCAGCAGTTCAGTTTCAAATCCCTGGCTAATAAGCCTCACCAGTCACCTACCAATAAATCTGGTAATTTAGTAATGGACTAACATTAGCCCTCACACAGATAGCCATGCTGCCAGATGTAGCATGAATCTTAAAAGTTCTTATCAATAAAAATCAAACCTGGAGCCAAATATTGTGGTGAATGCTGGAAGATCAGAGAAGCAGAACAAGCCACAGCTACCTCACTTCCCCAGTTCCTCAGCTGATCCTGTTTCCTCAGGCTAGAAGCCTCTGAGTCCTCATCCAGAATGAATCTCAGCTGAACTGCTTCTCGAAAGCCTGAATGCTTAACCAGTCAAAAGCTTCTAGTTTTCTGGTCTTCATGCCTTATATATCTTTCTGCCATCACTCCCTGGGATTAAAGGCTCACTTTCTGGAACTAAAGGCATGTGTCACCATGCCTGGCCGTTTCCAATGTGGCCTTGAACTCACAGAGATCCAGAGGGATTTCTGCCTCTGGATTGCTAGGATTAAAGGTGTGTGCTACCACTGCCTATTGTCTATGTTTAATATTGTGACTGTTCTGTTCTGTGACCCCAGATAAGTTTATTAGTGTGCACAATATTTCAGGGAACACAATACCACCACAGCCAGATACTGGAGCTTAATCAAATGTACGGCCTGACAAAACCACCTCTGTGTTGTGGTTTTTATACTCTTCGCACATCACACAGAACTCCCGAGGAACTCTTCCAAGGAGGGACCTGTACTCTAAAGAGTCTTAGCCTTCAGTATACCAGCCTGGCAACAAGCCTTTTACCTGTGATCCTTTAAAGACACGATACTCAAGCTGAAATCAGAACTAGCAATCCTACTTAAGGGCTATAGACTTTTACTGTCATAACATCTCCCAGAAATTGTAAAATATAACCAGAAACCATGCAGTCTGATGAAACAAGGTGAACCGGCAGTTATAGTTTAAAAGTGTGTGTGGCGGGGGGCTGGGGGGGGGGACACTCAGACACAAAGGGGCCTTCGAAAGATGTCTGAACTCCCAAGCCCTGACACTGCTCATTCCAGGGTGATGGCCTCTGAGTTTACTTCTGCTATTGTTAATGCATTTCCTCTTCTCCTTCTAAGGGTGGTTCTACTGCCCTGAGCTCTCAAGAGCAAAGCTTGGGCTCTCAGCACCTTGTTGTGACAGAGATAATCACTTATGTCCCCAAAGGAGTCTAGCTTGCGTCAGAAGGTAGGATGAATCGAGTTCCCTTGACGATAACTAGGATGTCACTGTCCATCTCGTAGGCTCTGATCTTCAGAGAAAATTCCTACCTAAGTCATGAGTCCAGCTCAAACTGGAGCCCAAGAACATATTTTTGCTACTTGTCCCAAAGGGAAAAACTAAAAATGCTCCAAGAAGCCAGTATGACCCCAGTCAGAGACCACAGAGACAGGCCAGGGCAGAAGCCTCCCTTCTGCTTAGATTCTGGTCCTATGATCAGACGCTTCCAAAGTCCCCAACTCAAGGAAGCATCCTCCACATACAGGTAATCATTCCCAGAGCAGGTGCCAAGAATGCTGCCTGAGCTTGATCTAAGGGGTAGGAGGGACACTGAGGCAAGCATCACTACAGCATCATCTTGGCTGCAGGTACCCTGGCTACTCACATACACTTCAATCACCTGCACAGGAGACAGGAAAGGAGAAGACTTGCTCCAGATCTCCTCCCTCAAGAACGTTCATTCATATACACAAAAGTGAGCCATGACAAACTGCAGGTTCCATGATCCCCAAGGGAGACATGCCCTGTAGTCTCAGCCCCATGAGGGTGAGCATGCTATTAGTAAAGGGCAGGCAGACAATCCATGGTAACTTGTATCAGTTTCTTTAAACATACAGAGCCTAGAACCTTCTAATGCAGCTCTTAATCTATTTCCTCACATAATGCTATACCGTGTTCTCTCTCCACCAACTGGTCAAATCTGCACATTAAACCAGAGGCTGCAGCTCCTTATTAAAGGAGGGACCTTCTGCTATATTCTCAAATGTGATTCAGGCACAAGTGTTTGACCCCAAGCCTTTGTGACAGGGAACAACCACCCCTGGGAACTGCCCTTTCTGACATATTAAGGCATATAAACAGTATATTCAGCTCCCCCAGCCCAAGGGGCTTCGCATCCGACAGTGGGCCTCTACTGTAAAAGAAATCAGGAATGACAATCCTTTGCAATGCTCCAGAATGTCATTGTGCTGGGACTCATGGTCTACCCTGAAGTTGCATGTTCCTTGGTGATCAGCTAGATGTTGCCAAGATGGGCAGAAAGTGACCAGTTGCAGATAGCCCAGAAGCAATCATGGGACAGGATCCAGCCTGAATAGAGGAGACTAGGCTTCACCAACAGATCCTCAGTGACCCACTGGAACATCTGCCAAACTGTCTGGGCCTCAACCTCTCCTCCGCTAACACACAGTCTGGACACCCCGGCAGTTAATCCTCAAGTGGACACCCCCAAGCCAAAGTGCCGTCCTGTGTAGACACTTTCAAAGTGCAGGCTTGGTTCTCGTCACACCCTTTGGGGTGGTCCGTTTACTAACTGTCCGCTGGAGAAGAGGGCTACCTGAAAAGGCAGAAAACCCAGAGCCAAGGGCTTCCAAAACACTGGAGAAAACTCACGTTCCCGAATTGCACCTAGGGTCCTTTCCTCCTCAAAGGTGGGGGCCCACAGGGAAGCCAGACAGCCCTCAGAAGAGGGGGACAGTCACTTTTCTGGGACCCTCTGGGAAAGGAGGTCGCTCTAAGGAATGTGAAAAGAAGCAGTAGCTGGAAGCCAGAGGGATCTGTGTAGGCCCAGACTGCTCCCTGTTCCTGCTGCCCTGGCTTCTAGGAAGGCAGGAAAGCCCTCCTGTACTCCAGAGGCAAGAAAGCTCCACTTAATTGCCCTCCAGGAAGGGAGGGAGAGACTGCCAGCCCCTACCTGGGGCTGAGTCATCTCTTCTGCAGTGGTACAGGAGGCAAGCTGGAGAAGGGAGAGAGAGTTCCTCACTCTCCAGGGCCTCTAGGGTCCCCTGAAGTCAGCCTGGCAGGAGCCAAGCCTTGGGGAGATCGTGGGAACCGGCACAAATTACAAGGAAAGCATGAGTGAAGGGAAGTATCCAGGGTAGGGTGGCCATTTTGGGTTACAGTTTCAAACCATCTTCAAAGGCCCCCAGAGAAGAAGCCATCCCACCCCACAACACACAAGGCTGTTCTGCATCCTCCAGCGCAAAGGTGGCAAAGGCTTTTCCTTAACCTGGCCAAGATGCTCCTCACAGCCATATCAGAGGACAATTATTTGAATTTCACAAAACCAAGGGAATCCTTGGGTATATGAGGAGAATTTCCTATGCTTGTTCTTCCCAGGGATACAGCTTCCTAAACAATGGGTCATGACCCCACAAGGAGCAGCTTAACTAAATGTGGTGATCACATAGGTAAAAGACTCCAAACACACAACAGAACTCAAACGTGTGACAAACCTGCTGTGTTTCTGGAGGTGCGCACTAGCATGGCATGGCATTGCACCGCGTCACTGTAGCCTCAATTCTGAACAATATGCCTTGCACCATGCACACCATTGTACCATACACCACCAACAAACAGTGCCTAAAACCCCTCAGCTCGAAGTTGAGACTATGCATGTTATGAACTGCAGTGTTTTGCTGCACACACATTTTCTGCTCCTTCAGAAGCATAACAGTTTTCGTTATGGAAAATAAAGACTATATTTATTTTCCCATCATTCCTCGCTCACTCAATATCAAATTAGTGTATCTTTGGAATGTGTCTTGTTAGAAAGATGGTTTTAAAATTTGATGTCTGAGTTGATGATTTTCATTTTTTTTTAAAAAAATGACTAAATTGGAAATTTGGTTTGGGATTAGGACAGAATTTCCAACAATTTTGGAGACAGTCCTAAACAGACTTCTCCCATTTTGCACTACATATTTATGCATAATGGCATTCTCAGCACTGGCAATTTTAAAATCAATGTATCAATCAGCTCTGAAAAATGTTGAGGATGGTCTATGCCCTCTGTATCAATATTCATCCAACACTTAACTTTTTGTGCAAAAATAAATAGAAGCATACATTTTGGTAGCAAACAAATGTGCTTTTGTTTTTAATAAATTATAAATAAAAAAGTGAATTTTTTTCCTCCTATGAGCCAAGCTCCATGTGCCTCAGTCTCCAGCCATCTTTGCCTGAGAAATATCTCAGGTCCTGACAGTTGACTTACGTTAATAGACAAATAGTTGTCTACATTTCAAACACCGAGTATTGGGGTACTTAAAAGCAACTGTTCTTTCACATTATTTCTGAAGATGACAAATGTAATCTCATTAGAAATGTTTTCAAATGTGTTAGTGAGGGAATCTAAGGACAAGCTTCCGGGTTTTCTCGGAATTGGGACAATGTAAAAACTGTATGTATGCCAAAGAACTGGTCCAAAATAAACTAACGATTAATTAGGAATGCATGTTGACTCATACACCTACTTTATATATCTACATACCCTGGTTCATGGAAAAAAATTCCAAAGCAAAAGGGGGTTGAGGATAAAGTTTAAGCCTTGCTCTAGGATTTTGTAGGCTCCCCTGAATATCAGTCCTGCCTATGGAGTAAGAATCCCTTGTGGTCTGGTGGCCACAGTTTTAGTCATGACTCCAAAATCATCTATAAGCATTGCAGCCAGTCTCCTGTCCTCACGGGGTACCAGTTTCCATCTAGGTGGACAGGAAAAAAGAGCTTTTATTTTCCACCAGGGTTTTGTTTATCTCACAGCATGGCAAAGTTCTCTTCTCTACCCATGCCCAGGAAGAGAAAGGTAAGGGTGACAGAACTGGCCAGCAAATCGAAGCGAAAGCCACACACAGGGGACCTCTTGTTCACCTGTGAGCAGCATCATGCCATCAGCACCGGGAATTACCTAGAGAGATGCCACTCTACCTGGCAGGTCTCTCACTGACTCTCACAGCCTTCTGCCAGCAGGAGGATGTGCTATCACCCTGATACTAGCCTGAGCATGGCTAATGTATGTAAAATAATAATATCGTGTTAACAATACAATCTTACTCCAGAAACAAATACACATCTATTTGGACAGGCTGCACTTTGCTTCTCTCTACAAGTGCCCATAGCAGAAGGCCATCTGGATTTTCCTGAGTTAACTGTGTATCCCTGGACTCTGTGATACTCCCAGATAGGCTGAGGTCCTCACCATCCAGCAGCAGGCAATTTCTTGGGCAGGCAATGGCTAGTAATGACCATTTAAAGGGGAGAGGCATGGAAATCAGAGTGTAGGAGGGCAGAAAACGGTTGGCTGAGAGAGGTGAGATGGAGAGTGGGGGGCGCTTCCTCCTTTTCCTTTAAATGTGATGCGGGACTTTTCAGGAAATTAAACACCGAGGCTATTAGCATCAGATAGGAAACAGATGAGGTTGAGACATCACAATACTACAGCAGATTCCCCAGGCAGGCAGAGTGGGGACATGTGTAAGCAATCACAGCAGTATTTCTGGAAAAGACCTTTTATGTTTTTAATACTTAACACTTCATAACAGGGACTAATAGGCAGGATAAAAAGAAGGCTGCTCGAAAGGCAACGTGGGGCATGAGTGGTTTTCCAGACAACAGGATTGGGGGGAAGGAATCTCTTGAGCTTCGATTCCTCATCCCTCCCTTCCCCTGCCCCCAACTTTGGACATTAGAGCCGCTGGAGGCTGGGCAACAGGATGCCATGAGCAACTGATAGACCTATCCTTACCAAAGAGGCTGGAACCATCCTTTATTGCATACACCTGGATGACCCTGTGGTGCCAGAGTACCAGCCAACAAAACAAGCATCATCGCAGGGAGCTTGGCAGCGTATCATATGGTCAGGAGCTGTGGCCACCACTGGAGTGGTCCCTCTAAAGGAAACATCATCCTCTCCTGACCGTCCTCTGGTTCCCAGCTCCCTCTCATGTGCAGCCTGCTGGAGCTTCCTTCTCCCTCAGCGTTCTCCTTTGTCATTTAGGAGTGCCTTTACTCTACTTGCCTGCCTAGAGGACAGGAAAATGTCTTAAAGATGACCCAAAAGAACCCATATGGATACCCACAGATAATCACACATTTTTGTCAGGGACACCAGAGGCAAGGGGATTCTAAGCGCTTCTCCCTAGGGCAGTGTAACCTTGGGTAATGTGTTCAGTCTCTGCCGTGGTGTTCACATCTATACTTTAAGAAAGTTTGACAGCTCCTGACCATGCAATGTTTCTGACAAGAGCGCTCAGTTGGTGCTCTTGTCTTTGAAGGGTAGGATGAAGATTTTGTGATGAGAAAAACATTAAAATTAGATGTGTAAATGGAACCCTTATGACACCTGCAGCCAGTTCCACACCCAGCCATGGTTTTACACACCCAAGGTCCTCAGTGCAGCACAAAAGAGGCTTACCTTCCTGTCATTCATGTCATCCCCTGGACTGTCATATTCACCCTGCAGGGAAAAAGGAATACTCGATAAAGCCAACGAAATCACCCAAACCAATGCCAAAGGAGAGGGGATTTTCTTTTTTCTTTATTTATTTTAAATTTTCTAATGCCATCCCTTTCTTTCATTTCTATTTAAGGAAAGTCAGAAACATTGCATGGTCAGGAGCCAATATTAGATTTCTTAGTCGTCACCTTGCAGTGTTTAATTAGGATAGCTTTTCATAGAAAATGTCCCCCTCCTGTACCTTAGATATGAGGCCAGGTTACTACCATGCAATGATAGGGTCTGCACCTGTAAATGTGTTAAGATATGAAATAAAATGTCATCCCATGTCCACCACTGGCAGGACTTAGCTTTATATGCTCCACAGCAAAGATGTCAGAACTTGGAAGGCCTGTTGGTCGGACTCATGTGGCTGCATTGCATGACAGATGTTGGATGATGGTGAAGCCAAGGGGTATTTAGTTTAAGGGCTCCCCAATTCTTCACAAGTTGTCTTGAAAAATGATTGCATTGCATATTGGGAAGAAGGTTACTCCCAGGCAAGGAGTGCTTCCTGCATGTGTATTACCTAAGCCTCTGAGGTTTCTTCCATGGCCATCCACCTGCCTTCATTAACAACCCAGCCACGCATACTTTTAATCAACCATATACAACATCTGTATTTTCACACTGTTGCCAAAACCAAAGATAAAGTGTCAAGGAAAGCTCGGACAAAAACCAACGCCTCTTGCCATCTGTGAAAATGACTGGGAGGACAGTTTGAGACCCTTGGCAAAAAACTGAACCATGTGTTACCTTCAGCAATGAGAAGGTTTCAGGGTTGGCCAAGGTGTTTCAGTCTCAGAGTTCACTCCTGCCTCGTTTTGCCGTATATTCACCTACCTCAAGACCTGTGGCTTCAACTTTTGGAAGATTAGAAAGAATATGGTGGTAAAAATAGAATTTACAGGCAGCCATGGCACACACCTGTAATCCCAGCTCTCAGAAGCTGAGTTAAGAGGCTCGTGAGTTTGAGGCAAGCCTAAGTCACAGAGTGAGACCCTGTATCCAAAAGGGAAAGAAAGGAAGAAAGAAAGAAAGAAAGAAAGAAAGAAAGAAAGAAAGAAAGAAAGAAAGAAAGAAAGAAAGAAAGAAAGAGGAGAGAGAGAAAGAAAGAAAGAAAAAAGAAAGAAAGGAGGAAGGAAGGAAGAGAAAGAGAGAGAGAAAGAAAGAAAAAAAGAAGAAAGAAAGAAAGAAAGAAAGAAAGAAAGAAAGAAAGAAAGAAAGAAAGAAAGAAAGAAAGAAAGAAAGAAAGAAAGAAAGAAAGAAAGAAAGAAAGAAAGAAAAGAGAGGAGAGGGGGAGGGAGAGGGAAAAGAGAAAGCAAGGAGTGGGAAAGGGACATGAAGATAGAGTACTTACATCATGAAGTGGGTAGGCAGCCTCATAGATATTGTTTGCTATCAGAGAATTAATACCTACAGAGAGAGAAGATGAGAATAAGAACGCTAATGTAGGGCTTTCTTAACCCATATTTCCATAAATATTAAACCCTCATGTGCTTCCCAGCTGTGAATCATTGCATTCTACTCTGTATCCCTCCACTCTGCAGGCTCTTCCTCGAGCTTAGTTTTTAGTATAAGGGAAATGTTGTCCATTTCCCAAATCCCAGTGACATTTTCATATTAATATACTGTCTGAACTTTCACATCCCTCCTGTCCTCACATACTGGTTACTCTAGCCCAATGTCCTCCACACCACACGGCCACAAGCATCATTTGGGACACTCTGTCTTCCATATCAGCATAGATGTGTTCTGATGGATGATCTTGACCATGACAAATTAAAGTTGATGTCAGTGTTTCCCATCCTACCTTCCAGTCTCTTCACAGGAGTTTGTTGTTATGGTAACTGGCCTGCCTGCCCAGAGTGTAATAGCCCTGAGATTGGAGATACTCTGAACAGCAGGTCTCAAAATAAGGTTTAGGGATCACTGGGAGACCTCTGACTCTTCCATGGCCCTCATACTGTGGAATGTTAATGGTGACAAGGTTGTGAGCATACTGTAATGTCACTGTCATTATTTGCCCTTTACACTAACTCTTTCATGGGTACATAAAGGGTTTTTGTGGCACGTCATGATGTCATCCCCTTGGCTGATAGAATATATGCTTATGCCTTCTTGTACTCTATATATTTCTCAGTTTTAACTCTAGAACAATAAAATCTGGTTAATAAAAAACATCTAAATAAAATCTCTTGAATGCCCCCAGTAATTTATTATTTCTTTTATTTTTGAGATTATAATATAATTACATCATTCCCCTTTCTTCCCTCTAAACCTCTCCATTTGCTTCACCTTGTTCTTTCAAATTTATGGTCTCTTTGTTAATTTTATTGCATACATATATCCACATACATATATATTCTTAAATACAACCTTCTCAGAGAGAAAGAAACGGGAGGAAGTTTCTGGTACGCAGTAATTTCCCTTTGACCTTGCATACACTTTCATTCCTGAACCATTCTTTGCAGAGAGGCGATGGACAGCAGTGAGTCAAAATTACGGAGTTCAGAGGAAAACAGGCATGATATTAGCCCAGGTTGCATGATTGACGTCTGCGTTTGTTTATTTGGAGCTCTGCCATCCACCATGAGGCTGAGACACACACAGATCTAGGCATCACCACATTAAAATTCATCATTTTCTACCTCATGTGCCCAGCCACACCCACACATTCAGACACCAAAGAGGATTTCAAACAGTCCTTCTTTCCCATCAGCCCTTAATTCTCGAGCCTTGCCAAGATTCATCACAGTTCTAGTGTGCCACATATACCATGCCCCTCAGGCCCCGCAGATGCTCGGTAGACATGGCTCCCTCCAGGGATTTGAAAGCCGAGTGTGCGGATGTGCCTTCAAGAGCTAGCAGTCCTCTTGCAATTTCAAGTTTCCTCTGCGGGATTAACGTAAAACATGAGAAATAACTTTGGGGGTCAAGAGGTGCTGAGAGGAGGGGACAGATGGGGGAGGAGTGCCGGGGTGGACAAGCTACAGATTTGTTTTACTCAGAAGACTACAGTTTCAGTCAGAGCATCATTAATCAGTTCAAGAGCCCTAACCACAGCAGTATGAAGCCATCCCACAGTAATCAAAGGGAGGAGAACTGAAGGGGACAGTGCGGGTGAGCCGGTATTTCAAAGCTACGAACACATTGTCGGCATGGATAGAAACATCACGGGCAGGTAGGGTCCCCAACATGGCCACACCCCAAGAATGACCTCATTCACACCCCACAGTTGCCATAGCAGCTATATATACTCCAAAGACAGTCCCAACACTTTGTGGCGGGAGGCGGGAGGGGGAAGCAGGTGTTTCACTTTCTTTAGCTCTCCTGCTCAGTCTCAGCTTCTCAGCACAGTAGCCAGGTGTCTAACTGACAGACACTGACTGACAGACTGACAATCTGAGCTCAACTGGCCTGTCCTCAAAAGATCTCAGTCCCCTGGGGGCTGAGCTGTCCACGCATTTCCGTCTCTTCTAAAGCTCTACACACAACTCCACCTACGGCTCATTCCCCTTCCAGGACACAGACTTCCTGTTGTTCCGGGTCTTCCACAGCCTGTGACATGCACAGCTCAGAGGGGACTGACTGCACTTAGTTCACTGTCCCGACACTGAAGAGTGACCCTTGAAAAGCCGTCAGCCCTTGGCTGCACTTACTCAGTATCTCCTGTAGTTAGCAAGCGCCCCACCCCCCACCAGCACACACACCCTCCTCAGTGCCTTGTTTGGCAAGCTATCCTGATGAGGAAACTCTAGACCCCAGTTGATTAGTCTGCCTCCTAAGACAGGAAGTCCAGGAGAATGGTCTTTTGCCTTGGAGCGAAGACGTCAGGGTTATGAAATCTGAGTTATTCTGACTTAGACACAGGGCTCCCAAATGATGTAATTGAATGTTTCTCTGTTACCCGTAGCTGGGCACCTCCCATAGGACACCTAGGTGGTAGCACATGGGTGATCCCAATCAGTGATGTTGGGGGCAAGGAAGGAGGGAGGACTCATAGAAGAAGGAAGGAGGGAGGACTCATAGAAGAAGGAAGGAGGGAGGACTCATAGAAGAAGGGAGGGGGGTGAGGCGAGCCAAAAAGTAACTGCACAGCCAGGGCTACCCTACCCAAGTAGGGCCGTACAAGCCTCTTCTTTCACTCCCAGACTTCAGAAACCAAGACTCTACCCCAAACAAGCATGGAAATCAGTTTGAAAGGAAAAGAAAATAATCAAACGTTTCTCAAAAAGAGAAAGAATCCCTGCTTTGAAAATTTTTGATTTTTTTTTCCTTCCTTTACAACAAAAACGGGCTAATTGGTTCCATCATCCACCATTCATGTGGCCACAGTGGCAACGCTTTCTTCTTCAGGATCACATATATACTCTTCCCTCACCGTATTAGGCACAGTGGGGGCAGGGAAGAGAGAGAGAGAGAGAGAGAGAGAGAGAGAGAGAGAGAGAGAGAGAGAGAGAGAGAGAGAGAGAGCAGGCAAGTTTTTGTCTTCTTCCTCCCAGAATGAAGGCCATGGAGAAGCAGAAAGCCCCAAGGATATTTTCTTTCATTTCTCTCTAGTCCCTAAAGAAAAGCAAAGCCTCAATTCAAGCAAGGCATAGAGTCTGGGGTCCCATATAAGCTGATCCCCAAAGTCACCAGACCCATCTCTCCTTCACACCTCCAGCAGCTGCAAACCTGTTGCTTAGAACTCTAACCCCCAAAGGGAAAGGCACTGATTCCTCGTCACACAGCATGGGTCACATTTTAAACAGCCTGGGAGACTGGCCCAGCATCATGACCCCTTTACACCCAGAAGCCTCAGAGTTAAAGACCAGGACCAGAATAGACTCAGGCTCCTGCCACGGCTAACTGAACACGCGCATCCAAAGCCCAAGCCTTGCCTTTGGCTCCGCAGACGCGAAGTGAGAACAAAAAGCAGGACTTTATGGTCCGCCTCCCAGAGAGAGTCTCATTAAACCTACAAGTGCTGCTGGGTGGCAGGGAGCACAGCTCTGCTCCCTGCGGGCCAAACTCAAAGGAAACTTTCATCCTCTGGGACAGGTACTTAGAGGAATGGTGCTGTCCTCCTGAAAACCCATTTGGTTTTAATTCCCTCCACAACAGGGCCCGCTCAGCCCAGCATTCTGCTTTCATCCCTATACTCCAGCCGGACATAAATCTAAACCAGAGCCCCCAGACGGCACATTTAACAGAGACTATATTTACCCATCACCAAATTGTCTTGACGTGTGCTTAATTACTTAAATGTCTTTAATCCCAAACCTTTTCTTCTAACAAAATAGAAACCAGTTCAGCTGGATGAATGATAAACCAGATGTTTACAACACACACCATGGTCTGGCTCCGGTCAAAATAATTAAGACATCGTCTCCTGAGCAGGAGGGGAGATGCCCAGAGCATACATTCATTTCAATGCTCTGACACCAAATGTCCATGAAAACGTACCTCCATCAATCTGTAATTTTCTATCCATGGAAAGGCAATAATAACTTCCATATGAAGGAGCAAGAAAGGTGTTTGTCCTGTGATATGGTCAAGAAGGCTAGGGTTTCTCTCCACGGATAAGCATGCTTTAAAAGCATTGCATGATGGAGCACACATTCAGGACCCTGGCAGCTGACCTTGGGAAATGTGACAATGATTAAAAAGGCATGGTGGGGCTGGACCAAGGGTGTGACCGCTCACATGCTTCTCCCACTAGGCAGAGCCTAGCTTGTAAATAGTGTTCATCTCTGAAGAGTGTGTACATTAGGCCCTAATCTCTCGCTTGCGGGGTGGAAACTGGCTGAGATGCTCCCTCTCCAGGGGTCTGATGGGAGGAACCTAGGAAGTTAATGTGCTGGGGCTGGAGAGATCACTCAGTGGCCAAGAGCTGCCACTGCTGCTGCAGAGAACCCCGTTCAGTTTCAGGACCCACACCAGGTGACTGATAACTGTCTGTAACTCTAACTTGAGGAGATTCAATGCCCTCTTCTGGCCTCGGTGGACACCACACCCTCACTTTCTCAAGGTCAGATACTCCTGTTTTGCCTTTTTGATACTAATTTCAACCCTCTCCAAAGAGGGGAGAATCAAAGGCAAGGAGAGGGAACTAGCTGCAGTAGCTAGAACATTGTACATTCATTTCCGCATGCTCCTATGATGAAGTTTAGAAAACGACAAGAAGGGGGCTCTTTGAAGGCAGGCGTGGTTACCTTTGGGTATTTCTGAGAACCAAGAGACAGAACCTTCTGCAATGCTCTCCACATTCCTAAATGTCATTAGGTCAAGACGCCTGTAACAGCCCACCCTGCTGTACCTGTATCCTTCTCGTTTTCTTTAGCTGACCTTGGGGTTCCTGGGAGTCACCCGAGGAGACAGTGACAGCACACATCCTAACACTTTGTCCCTGCAGATTTCGGAGCATCACCTATGGAATCTGGTGACTGGAACTGTAACCAGGACAGCAGGTGGCTCTGATGCCATGGATGTGCACGGCCACCATATCCTGAGGTCATGTTTCAAAGAGCTAATCCAGGAGGACAGATGTCTTCTAATTACCCTCACAGACTAATTTGAATCCTGCAAGTTGGCATCCCTTTTCCTATAACTGTCCACTCCCACCTGTTCTGAGGTCTGCAGGTGTCCTGGACCCCAGGTCCTGACTGGAGCCCTGACTCCTTTGCACATTTGTAGAATGGTGAGTTTCTCCCCTGGCCTCATTGTCTTGTATGTAAAGGAGACCACATGGTCCCTTAGAATCACAGGTTCTAGTACACGTCAGAGCTGGGTGGGGGGTTCCAGCAATGCTACAGAATTCCCATTGCCTGGTGGGCCAGAAATGGGCCAAGGAGGGGTTGTGACTTGCTCCGTTTCCCAGCTTGTTCATCCCAGAACTGGAGGGACCCACTATTCCATCCATGCCAGGCATGTACCTACCATCCAGTTCCCCTTCTCGATACATCTCTGCCCTGCACCAGCTGATAGGAGTAGACCAGCATAGTCTGTGGTCTCCTCCTGCTTCCCACCCCTCAGAGGGAGGGGAAAGGCTTGAGACTCCTGGCCTCCTGTCCAGTCACCTGCACACGGACATTTCTCTACGACCCAAGGGCTTCTGTCCCTTTACAGGTCTAGAGAGGTAGACGGCTCTGACACTGTGAGTTTCAGATGGCTGCGCCATTCCTGGTACCTTACCATTTCCACCCTGGGCTCCTGTGAATGGTGGTCCGACGCCTTCCCTGGATGGTCCCGGATGCGGCACTCCTGCCGCCGGGATGCGGCAGACTCTGCCATTGCTGCATCTGATCCCTGTCTTACCTGCTTTCCTTGCACGGATCACTTCTCCCAGGCAGCCCCATGCTTACTCATTAACCCCTCCTCTGAAAGTACCTCTCTGCATCTCACTTGAAACACCCCCATCTCCAGGCCCTTTCTTTATTTACTCCTCCATTTAAATGCATGTCCTGCATGACGAGTCCATTTTGTTTATTGGCTTACTGTCCATCTCCCTTCACTAGAATGTCAACTCCCTGCAAAGAAAACTTTGTTTCTGTTTCACTTGCTACTATATTATCCAGCTCTAGAATTTGAATGACACCCAGCAGGTCTTGAATAGTTTTTGAATGAATGAAAGGGTCATCCTCCGAGTCCTCTGGGAAACCTTTCTTGATAACTTCCACTGTCAGTTGACTGACTTACAGAACACTAGAGAAGAGCCAAGGAAGCTGCCACTCACGCTGGCCCTAAATCCGCCACAGTGTGCTCATCAGCAATTACGTTATGGAATTCGGTAACACTGGTTGGACCTGCTTCTCATGGGGGTCTAATGGGCCAAAAGAACTAAAGATATGAATGTTCTTGGGAAAACATCCTACTATACACATGAATTTTGGCTATAATAAATGCCTTATTGGTTCAGAGATCTACCTGCTTAGCTCCCCCCACAGAACACCCAGAAGCAAGGATAACTATCTATAAACAGCTAAAGCAGAGCTCATAAAACCTATTCCCCTGATGATGCCTGCTCTATCCACAGCAGGATCCTGGCAGCAACCCCTCCTTCAATTTCTCTTTACCAGAATTTTAAGGCGCTTGTTTGCCTATCTCCCAAACGGCACAGGAAAACTGTAACAGCAAAGCATGGAGAGGGAGCTCATCAGGTCAAG
This sequence comes from Peromyscus leucopus, assembly GCF_004664715.2. Lineage (NCBI taxonomy): Eukaryota > Metazoa > Chordata > Mammalia > Rodentia > Cricetidae > Peromyscus > Peromyscus leucopus. Next base: position 145,528,560 of record NC_051065.1, read on the forward strand.
AACTCAAGAAATGAGCCCAAAGAGCCTTTGATAATCCAGGAGGAAACACACACACACACACACACACACACACACACACACACACATTCACACACTCGCACTCAAACACACTTTCACATACTCACATACACACTCACATACACTCCCTCTCACATACACATATACTCACACACTCACATTCACACAACATATGCTCACACTCTCACACACTCATGCATACTCTCACACACACTCACATACACTTTCTCTCTCTCTCTCTCTCTCTCTCTCTCTCTCTCTCTCTCTCTCACACACACACACACACACACACACACACACACATGGATGTAGTCTTCCTTCATCAGTGGCCATCCAGAAGAGCTTGCACATGCATTCACCCGGAGCACACCTGCTGGAGTCCACAGCCACATCACCTGAACCCCCCATTCATCTGATCCCGGAAATCCAGCAGGGCCAGGTGTGCTTAGTACTTAGATGGAGAACAAATGGCGCAGTAAGAAAGGAAGGACTTCTGTGATTGGTTTGGGGAAGATTTCTACCCCAAAGGATGTGGCTGCTGGCAGGGACAGACATGAGACTGAACATAGGCCCCTTTCCCTTTGCTCAGGATTAAGTTTAGAACACAACTGCAGAAGCTCAAGAGCCTTATGGTTTGGATATTTATATTGAGTTCTTTTTCTCCTAGTTTAGACATTCAATTTTAATTTGTGTTTTTTTTCCTGGTTCTTATTTTTTTAATTTATTATTTATATTAGGCTTGTTTTATTGTTTTCCTTGTAAGCCACTTCAGAAATGTCGTGGAACAAGGCAGAAATATAAATAAGTCCGTCCATGCAGCTTATATATAGGCTGGTGCTTTCCAAAAGCCGGCATCGATAAAAATGTGTTGTCTACAAAGAGAAGGAGTGATGAGACTGAGTGGGAGGGCGGTGGCCCTGCTGTTATCCGCACTGCCATTTCCGTTTTCTAGTTTTGCAGTTAAGTGCAATGAGAACAAGACTAAAGCACTGTACGCGGATCACAAGTCTAACGGCCATACAGAAGGCCAGACCCAAGGCCAGATCCAGGTCGGGGAGGGGCGTGCCTGCAATACCAAATCCAACCCTGCCCTCTCTTTTTCTCCTCCATTCATAAGACAGCAGTTCTCTGGAGAACTTCTGTCCCTTCTGCCCATTTGTGTTTTTCCCTTCACCTCTTATGAAACCGGAGAGACAGGCAAGAAAATCTAAACACATCTCCTGGCTCAAAGGTCCACGTTATCTCAAAGCTTCACAGTGTTGTATCCCTTGCTGTTTCTGACCCTGTCACGTTCTTCCTTGGTTCTGATCCACCAGGGAGATTTATAGGTTAGTCAAAGAGCTCCAAAGGCAGAACTCAAGTCGCTTGAGGACAGCCTTCCAGGTCCTCCTCTGCTGAGAAGCCCAGTTCAACTGTCCCTCTGTACAAAGCGAGGGTGTCAGCAGCAGCTACCGGGCCATTAACTGGCCCTCAGACTCACCCGGACCCCACCACTGGCTCACAGCATTTCAAAGGAAGTAGGAATAGATCAGAGCAAGGACGGCCAAGTTCTAGGTCCACTTGAAACAACTCGAACTCGACATGCAGCCCTGGACAAGCCTCCTGTGTTCCCAGTGCCATTTGTAACTGGTGATCTTCCCTGGCACACCACTGTCTCTGGGAGTCACGAAACTGATGCTGGATAATTTCTGTTGACACTGAAAGTTGCTTCCTGTTGGTGCTCCTGTTTCCTTGTGTGTGTGACTATTGCAGCACCTGCAGCATTATCTCAGAACTACCTATTTACACAACTAGCCAGTGTCTTCACCAGGAGCCCCTGAAGGGTAGACAATAGGTCAAATTCATCTTGGCATTCCTCGGCTTCTGTAGCATCTTTTGACACACAACAGGTCCTCAAAGGAGATGCTTTTTTGAATGTCTCAGAGGGAAGTAAAATTTTGACCACTACCAGGCAACCACAAAATCCTAACGATGTTTGACTTTGAGACCACACACACACACACACACACACACACACACACACACACACACACACTAAATCCTAAAAGGCAAAAGAAAACAGAATCAGTTGAAGCAGGCAGCTTCCTGTGACCTTCCAATAATCCTGGGGATTATCCCTTCCCAAAGCCCCAGCTTTTAAAGACTTTCCAGTTTATAAAGCAAACTCACAGTTGCCTGTTTAATCTTTACAAAAACTCTGAAAGATACATTTATGATCTCCATCCCACACAAAAGAAACTGGGCTGTAGAAAGGTTAAGTCACCGTCTGTGAACACAGTCAGAAACTCACTAGCGATCGCTATGGGACTAATAAACTTGGCATTTTTAAAATTAATTCATTAGATAAAGTCAACTGAATGGAATACACACAGTAGAAAGCTGGGTGCATGCGGGCAGAAGGTCATAAACAATGATTTCTACACACCTCCAGGGCTCACTGTCTATGAATCAAAGCCATGAGTGTAAAGAATGAGCAAGAAAGAGAACAAGGTTGGTAAGAATCCCAAAGAGAGAGCACATAGGAGAATCAGTGGACCGGTGACTTGATCTGGGAACGAGTATAAAATTGGGGAGGGTTTTACCTCTGCCACAATATGCATCTCATCAATATCATCAGACTGCCTGCCTTAGTGTGTGTACTCTGAAATGCTGAGGCTCCTTATCCAAGGGTACAGGAACACTCATATTTGAAAAACATATCACAAGGTGAATGGATTCCACTAGTCACAGTGGAGAGAATGCTGGGCTGATGAGAAGCATATTTGGACCTCACAGCCCGTTACTGAATAGTCTTATATTAGTCATTCACCCTCTCTTGGGGAGGAAGTAGTTTCTTCGTGCAGAAAATGAATGAATTAAGCCCACCTAAGACCTCTAAGATATTTTTCTTCCTAAAAACAGTAAATGAAAATGGGCTGTAGTTACTTAAAATTATTGTATGCTGGTTAGTTTGGTCAACTTCACACAAGCTAGAGTCACCTGGGAAGAGGGGACCTCAACTAAGAAACTGCCTCCAACAGTGTGGCCTATGGGCATATCTGTAAGGGGCATGTTCTTACTTGCTAATTGATGTAGGAGGGCTAAGCCCACTGTGGGCGGTGTTATCCCTGGGCAGGTAAACCTAGGCTGTATAAGAAAAGCAGCTGAATATGTCACATAGAGTGAGCAAACAGTGAGCAATTTCCCGGACTCGGCTTCAGTTCCTGCCTCCGGGTTCCTGCGTTGAGCTCCTGGCCCAGCTTCCCTGGCCCAGCTTCCCTCTTCCTGCCCAAGTTGCTTTTGGTCATGGTGTTTATCGCCCCAACCAGAAGCAAAGCAGGAGAAGAGAATTGCAGCTGAATGATCCAGCCACAGTGAGAGATGTGCACAGTACTAGAAAGAGGAAGGAGCCTTCAACCATCAGGAACCAGACGTCCGGGAGAGGTTTCAACAGCGCAGGAGCACCCTAGGCGCCATGTATTGTAGGCGCCTCTGTTCCACAGCACAGACTGGCTGCTCAGTCTAAGCTGAAGCAGCCCTGCTTGTGGGGCGTGGGTCCGCTGCTCTCCCTGTTGCCCACCAAGGAAGGTGTTGACAGGGCCGCCCCCAGCCCCTCGCCGCCTCATGGACCACCGCACTGGAGGGTTCCTTACCCATCGTGTTGTTGGCTCGAGAACAGGCTGTGCGCTTCAGAATCTCATGTACCTAAAAGGGAAGGACAGCAAGGCTGTGAAGGTTTGGACCATGTGCGTCACCACCCTGTGAGGCAGGCTGGCTGGGACAGAGGCACAGGCCTCATTTGGAGGGAGGGGCCGCCAAGCATGTGCGGAGCTCATGGCCTACTTGTCAAACCCATTCAAGCTTGAGTATTTTGAGAAAGCAAAGAATTTAACCCCTCACACACACCCCTCATTCCTTCCCACCCTGAAACAAAAATGAATCAATAAAGAGCTATAAATTGGCTGCAGTGAGAGAAAGGGAGGGAAACCAGAGGGCCAGGGAGGAAGTGGCGGGGTTCGTCTCCCAGACAAATGTCTCTTCTTTTGTGTGGGAGCCTCAGGGAAGGTGGGGCTCCCTTTCCAGACCTGCTTATTCCACTAGTCAGAGGCACATGCTAACTAGGAGAGCCGGAGGGGATGCTGGGACAGCACAGGGCATGCAGTCAGATGTAGAGGGGCCTGAGCCCACATCGGAGCTTCTGTTCCTCTGCTAGGAGCACCCTGACAGAGAACTAGGAAGTCTCTGGGGAAGACCACGAACATGGCAGTGCTTAGTGCGGAAGCGCACAGCCTATCCTGGCATTCTCATTTGCCCAAACTGTTCCTGAGTTCGCACCCTGCCCGATCACAGCAGCTTCCTCCTACAGCAGAAGTGGGAGTCTGTGGGCCTCCCTCCCGCTCTGTGGCAGTTCAAGTCCCACAATCCTAAAAGCTCCAGAGGACTCTTGCACCATCGGACTGTGGAGGCTATCTCTCACGTGGAGGGGTGTTCCTAGCAGAGAACCTAAGATACAGGTGGCTCACTGATGGCCATCTAATGACTTCCTAATGGGTCCCAAGCCTCAGCCTGGCCAAGCAAGGGTATCCTATCTGAAAGAAGGGAGTAAATGGCTGGGCCGACAAAGAAGGGGAGGGGACAGAAAACAGTCACAGATGCAAATGAGACACCAGTCAAAAGGCCAGGGTGGTCAGGATGAAACTCCAGGCTCTTTTTTGTTCTTCTCATAGTTTGGGGTAGACTGAGAAAAAGGCAGAGCATAGAAAAGGAAGCTTCTAGAAGAAGGGATGAGTGAGAGATGTGTTTCATTATCATTATTCACACTCTTCTATTCCAGCCGCAGACCTAGAGGGAGTGGTAAATAAATAGTTTCCAGCAGATCGGGCCTCAAGAGTGTTTAATTCTGCTTCTAATACAGCAGTAATTCAATAGTAATAATAATTAGGAACAGCATTTATAAGGCATTGTATTATTTTACAAGCGCTTTACAATGATCAGTTAATCTCCACACCCTCTGACTCCCCTCACAGTGTGGGAGCCAAGCCATGTTGAGAATTAATTGACTTATAATAGCATCAAAGAAAACAGGAAGTTTACACCCCTCTCCATAGGAAGGGAAAAGAAATCATATGCTCATTTTTAATTCTTCCTAAAACATGGCATGTAGGGGCCAGAGATGTTTTCCTGTACATCTTGAAAGCAAGAGTAAAGGCCATTTGTCTATGTGTCTTGGAAATGATTTTGCCTGCTCCCTGACCCTTCTTACCATCCATATGACCCAGGTGGCCGGGAAGTCCTTCTAAGTCTCTCTCCCTTACCTATTCAGCACTGGAAATATAAGCTCTTTCCTAAGAACTATTACTTCCGCACTTCCCACAAGGTGGTAAGTTCTGCTCCCTCTTGCCTTCCTCTGCCAACAGGCTGTGTGTTCTCAGGAATGGTAGAGAACTGGCTGATGGGTAAATGAAGATACTATGTGGCTGGAGATGGGGCCGCAGGAACAGAGGCCAGACACAGATTTTTATTAGAATCAAACATCCACCACAAATAAAATCTTGGGTATGAAAGGAAAGAAAGGGGAGAGGAAGGAAAAGGAAAGGAGAGGGGGAGGAAGGATGGAGGAAGGGAGGTACGAAGGGAGGAAAGGCTATAGTCAGGAACGTTGGCTCTGTTTTATTATAGGGCAAACTGGATAATTAGCATTTTTTGTGAAATAAAATCACATGAGTCCTTGCCATGGTGGCTGAAAGAGAAAATATTCATAAAAGGCACACTATCCCAGCAATCAGGACAACTTCTAGTCCTGTTCTAATATATACAGAGATATATAACTACATATAGTATCTATGTAAATATAGATGCTAACAATCTATATGATTATAGCTGATGTATTGCTTCTCAGAGCCTCGATTTCTTTAGCTGTAAGTTAACTGGTTTCAAGTTCTACCATCTCTGACAGTCCCTCATTCCATGATTCTAAGAAAGCTCTGCATGGGGAGTTCATAAGCAGCAACACCCCTCTCAAACCGTAGCAAGGGAACTTATTTGCTCTTTCTTGTACCATTGGGATGGGGAAGCTCTTGGATACCTTACAGTTGGAGTTGCTAGGCAACTCCAGGCAAGTAATGATGAGAGATAGCAGGGAGAGAGAGGAAATGCCCTGCTAACCACAAATTCAGCCTTTCCCAAAAGCCCTTACTAGCCCAGCACACCCTTTACTTACAATGCGGCTCCGTGTAGCGTTGTCAAAGAAGGTGTCCTTTTCCTGAATGTTGTACCTGGAGAAGCCAAGAAAGTGAACGGTGAACTCACTTCACTACCCTACCCCGACACCGCTGTCCCCACAGCCCAGGGCAAACCCTGAGGAAGGAACACGGCAAGACGTAGAAGGTCTCACACACTCAGACATACAACATGGATGCTTCTTTTGACCCAGGAATTCTGAAAACTCATTGTAGAAATTGTTTACAACGAAAATAAATGAGCAGGAGAAAAATGTTATAAAAATATCCAGTACAAAGTTATTCAGCTTCAAAATTCATATGCAAGATTGTCATGAAGGCATTGACAATTGTAAATATGAAAAGTTTGTAAATAGAAAGTTTGTGGTAGAAAATATTATGCCATGATAAGTTTTCAAAATTAAAGCAGGTGGGAAATATACCTGCATCTGGACAAACACAGTGAAAATAATTTTTTTAAAAGAGCCTAGTTTAGGAGTATAGGGATTATAACTATTTGTCTTTCAAAATTACATTTTGTATTCTCACTATCATTTCATTGGTAGAAACCAAACTCATTCATGAAAGGCCTGTGAGTGTTCATACATTGAACAACAACAAAAAGCACCCATGAATCCAGGCACTTGAAAGGCAGAGGGATCTAGAGTTCCAGAGCAGCCTGGTCTGCATAGCAAGAATCTGTCTCAAAACATCAAATAATACAAAGTCCCACAGCAACTTTGGAGTGTTCTCTGTGTCAATGTCCTTGCTGAGGACACAGATTACTGGACCTTCTCCTTATGCTCCTGGGAGTCACCAGTCCCATGTGTCCCAGTGACCGATGTCAAGTGAAGCATTTGCTGTGTAGACTGTGGTTATGCAAGGTCAAAGACAGAGCTCAGACTTCTGATTGAGAAGCATAGAAATTTCTAGAAAAGAACCTGGTTATTAACCGGCCTTGAAGGATAGCAGAAGTGAAACAAAGGGCAGTGTGTGGGCGACAGCTGATCAGAGGCCAGCATCCACATGAATGAAGGCCTAGGAGAAGGAAGCATGGAAAAAGCCAGAGACAACGAGAGTAGCAGTTTCACCAGCTGGGGACCCTGTGTGATACACTGATCTGTCAAGCAAGATGTCAAACAGTGGCATGATTGTCACGGAGACAACCGACCACTTTCTCATTGGGTTTGAGAGGAACTCTATGCCTGGTATTGTAACCGAGACAAAAGCTCATGGCAAAAAAAGGTCATAGGCCCTAGGAGAACGTACTGCTGTCCCTTTGCTAAGTGGACATGTTGACAAACTACCTTCTAAAAATTTGTTCATACACAAGACTAAAGGCACTCAGAGTTTTGGTCAGAAAAGCTTCTTTTTGCAGCAAGTGGACATAAATGTGGAGACTCGTAACTGGTAAAGAGTGTTGAGAGTAGGTGTCTGTTGAATGCTCACCCCTATACAGAACATCTGCATCACTCACTCCAAGGCTCGGAGACTACTGCTGAAGAGGAAGGAACAGTGTGAGAACTACAGGAGAGGCAGGAGGGTAATCCTACAGACACGACACTGCACCCGTGGAATCCCAGCCCCTGTAGTTACCTGCACAAGGCTGGGCCCCTCAACACTCCATCATAGATAGGGGAGGGGCTTTGGAAGTCTCGCCCTTCTTGAGGAGCCATCAGCAGTCAATAGCCACTGGAAGAAGGGGAGTCCTTTCCTTCAGTGGTACAGCTACTGGACAGTTTTCATGCTCTGTGTATAACCTTGGACCCATAGTCATGTAAACTCAGTGGGTCACAAAAGCAAGAAAGACATGGAAGTACCAAAGAAGAAGAAGAAGGGGTTCAGTAAGAATGGGAGGAAGATAAGATATGAAAAAGAGCAGTATATACGATCAAACTATATTATACACATGTACGAGAAAGGGGTGCCATGCTGTCCTTACTGTGCTACTTACATCTGCATGGCCCTGGGCTGAGGAACTTTGGTTTCCTCTTTGCAGGATAAGGTCACAAAGGGGGATGGGAACTTGCTATGAAACAGCATATTCACATTCATAGAATTGTTATCAATTGTGGAGAGATGGCGGGAGGTATTTTCTAATGAACACAGAAACACCGCTTCTAAAAAACGAAGGCTCACCGGTGGTGGTGATGACGACGGCGCAAGCCTTTAATCCCAGCACTCGGGAGGCAGAGGCAGGCGGATCTCTGTGAGTTTGAGACCAGCCTGGTCTACAAAGTGAGTTCCAGGAAATATGAAAGACTACATAGAGAAACCCTATCTCTATGGGAAAAAAATGAAGGCTCTTCCTGTCTTCTTGGGCCTTGACGTCCCTTCTTTGCCTGATTCACTCAGTTCTTACCACACACAACCCCCGTAGCTACAGGTTTTCATGTGAGCTCCTAATTCATGGCTTCTGCCTCACAGCTGCACCTTTCATTTCCCACGTCCCTACCAGGGCCATCCCTTCTAGAAGTTTCCCAAATGGCCATTCCCATAAAGAGATTTCTATTTACACTTCCTGCGTGGAGTTAACATTTCCACAGAATCAAGGAAAGCGTGAGTATGGGTATACACAAATCTAGAACCTTCTCCCACGTTCTCTTGGTTTTATCAGATAAATTTGGCAGAGGGGCGGCCCCACAAGGTGAGCACTTTGCTTCTCACAGAGTTCCACAGTTCACACCAGGCTGTCCTCTGGCTCCCCATCCATCCTCTACAGTGGCCAAGAAGCAGATGGATGTCCCTGGATGTTTCAAATGACTTCACAGAGAAAGGCCAGTCACAGGCATGGGAACTGTCTTCCCAGGACAGCTACTTCCTCCACCTGGCTCCTAGGTCCCAGGGTCATCATTTCCAAACTCTCAAGGATCGGGCATGGAATGGCATGGGAAGTCCTTCCCCGCCCTCTCCTGCCCAAGTGGCCCCCATACTCACAGGTACATTTTTTCCCTGGAGAAGGGGTAGGAGAGGTTTTTCATCCTGTTGTTGCTGTGTTCGGGAACCCTGGGCTGCAGGGGTGAGCTCAGCGTCTGCAGAATGGCACTGAACTTCTTCGCGATGCTGCCTCCTGATTTGATCTCGTACATCTACAAAACAACAAAGCACAGGTCTAAAAAGGATGCCACCTGAAGATGACACATGAAGAAGAGCAAGGGTCATAGGTCCCTGGGGAAAATACGCTGGGCAAGGGAGAGGGTGGGAGGAATAAGCAGGCACCTGTCTTTACCTTCAACGCTTTTCAAAAGCCCTCTCAGTCACATGTGCTGTGGAGGTGGCCAGTGCAAAGAAACATGCAGCTTCCAAACTTCCTGACTGCACAACACCTTAGAGAAACCACAGGCCCACCACGAGAAAATTGCCACACCTCCACTAGGTAAATGCATATAGAATTTATGTAGAGGCCCTCAAGGGGACTCCGGCAATACCCGGCACCAACCAGGATCTATCAGAGGGCACTGGGGGTTGGGCACTATTATGAGCTCTTTGTGATGAGGAAGCATGGTCCTGCCCGGCTCCATGGCAGACTGAGTGGGATAAGGAGACCCACATGCAGGCGTGGGGTAGTCCACCTTAGACTCTGAGGAGAAAACACAGGCCCACCTGGCACCTGTGGTGCTGCGCAGATAGGCACGATTATGGTGAGCAAATGTATGGTGTGGTATAGGAGAGAGAGAGACAGAATGGTTCACGTCCTGTGGACAGAGGCATATCTGAAGAGGAGAAAGAGATGAGGAGTGGGCTGAGGTGGATGGCTTCATTGCCACCCAGGGCCCTGGTGATGTCTGGGCCTGGGCTGCTGGGGCTCATGTCTGGGTTCATGGCTCTGATGTAACCCCAGTCTCTGTTGATATCCATGACACCTGATACCACCAAAGGCCCAGAGGAGAGGGCTGTGCAGAGTTAGTCCTGTCCCTCACTGGCTGCAACACTAGGAAGAACTGGTCCTGTCCCCCAACCGCTGAAGCACTCAGGAGAGAGGGTCCTACACCTCACCTGGGCAGCACAATAGAGCTGACCCTGTTCGCAGGAGCATGGGTGAGCTGGCCCTGAGGGCATGAGAATGGGAAAAGAAGATACACCCCTCTCATAAGCCATGTGGTGGCCTGACTAAGGGAAAGACGCCCTCCTCCCCTCACCCCTCAGCGCTTACAGCAGATGGGGACCTGACCCAAACCCTCACCAGCTGCAGCACTCAGGAGAACAGGCCCTGCTTCTCGCCTGGGCAGCACAGCAGAGTTAGTTGGCTCTGTGGACAGAGGCCTGGGTGAGCTCGCCCTAAGGGCAGGAAACAGCATAACTGGACCTGCCTCCCTCATCTGTAGTGTTGTGTGGGATTGAGGGAAAGATGCCCCCCTCCTCACCCCACCACCTCCACCTGGCGAGGTAGCTGACCCTCCCCCTTACCAGCTGCGGCTCTCGGGAAAATGGGCCCTGCGTCTCGTCGGGACAGCACAGCAGTGCCGACCCTACTGACCGGCCCAAGAACATGAGTGTGGGGGATCTGGCCCTGCCCCTCATCTCCACATGGGCCTGGGAGAGATGCCCCTCGCCACCTGTGACAGGTGGGAGAGCTGGCCCTGCCCCTCATCAGCTGCAGCACTCCAGAGAGTGGCCCCCGGCCACACCTGGACAGCACAGTGGAGTTGGTCCTGATGGCTCAGGTGCGGCAGTGCTGCCCCGAGGATGCAGACGCAAGAGAACTGCCCTGCCCCCCAGCTGCAAGGGCAAGGCTGGAGAGTTCACCCTGGTTATGAGGTCGGGGGAGAGCGAGCAGGCTGACCAACCCAGGCCCAGAACCAGGCTTATGTGTGGACCCACCCCAACATCCACCCCATCTGTCACTCATAGGAACATGTAAAGGGGCCGGTCCTGCAGACCCAAAGCTGCAGGATCTCCAAGACCCAGGGCAACAACAGGATATCCAAGGGGAGTGCCGGTGAGGGCCCAGCACTCATAGGATAGCAGAAACCAGGGGCTCGAACCAGACCAATGACTCTGCAGTGAACACTGGCAAGTAAAGATATATGGACAAAGGGGTTACTGTGTGACTCACTGGGTCACACTACAGCTTCTATGGTGAGATTTTTCCTTTTTTTTTTTCCTTTTCTTTTTTCTTTTCTTCTTAAATACTATTTTATTTGAGGTGGAGGGGTTGCAAGGTCAAAGGACGGATATGAAGGGACGGGAAATGAATGGGATGGAGATGCATGATGTGAAAGGCACAAAGAATAAATACAAAGAAAGTTTTAAAAATAATTTAAAGTAAAATAATAAAAACATAAAAATAACCTAAAAAAATGAAGCAGAATTTTTGTTTAAAAGGACTTCAATTTTGTTGTTATCATTGCCTACTTGCATAACTTCAATTTAATTAACAAATTTTTATAGGGAGGGACTGATACTTGCACAAAATTTAAATGGAAGCATACTTTATTTTTAATGAAGAAAACACATTAAAAATTGTGTATAGAAAAGAGCAGGTGCTTGACAACAGTTGGCTGTGATTCCCACACAGCCCAGCTAGATATTAATTGTGAAGGATCTAGAAGATGATGCTGGCAATGCCGTGGTGGTTGGCCAGAGAGCTCAGGGATCCTCCTGGCGCCGCCTCCTCTGCACCGAGATTACAAATGCAGGTCACCACGTCAACCTTTCTACACAGATGCTTTTGTGGCAAGCACTTTACCACCTGAGCTACCTTTCCAGCCCCCCGAATAGTAAACATTCAATGAGATCTGTCCTGAGTAAAACATAGACACATTGTCATGATGATGATCATTAATAGTTATAGTTCATATAGTGGACTTTTTTTTATGTTGCAGAGACTGCTTATGCCTACATTACAACTTTTATTTTTATTTTAATGTTTATTTATTTTTATTTTACGGGTGTTTTACCTGCATGCATGTCTGTGTACCATGTGGTATCTGGTGTCCACTGAGGCCAGAAGAAGGCATCAGAGCTCCTGCCACTGAAGATTGTGAATATGGTACTGGGGATTGAACCTGGGTCCTTTGGAAGAACAGACAGTGCTCTTAACCTCTAAGCCATCTCCCCAGTGCCCATGAGTCTTTTGACTTTCAGGTTTGTAAATGCAGTGATTGAAGCACAGATGTCATAATTCCAGGAAAGTTGTAATGTGTTAATTATGGACACAGGTTCTCACAGGTAATTCTCCTTTCAAGACACAACACTGGTTCCTGCTCCTTCCCCAAATCTGGCTGGGCTTTGTAGCCACTTGACCAGCAAAATATGACAGAGGGGACAGCAGTCAGCTCCACACTAGAAGATCAGCAGCTTCCAACCCTAATCCTTTCGTGTCTTAAAACATCCTGAGGAGTCCCCGGAGAAGGACAAGGAAGAGCGCTTAACTAGACTCCCTTCTAATTTCCCTGCAAGCAATAGATATGGAAACGAAGCCCTTGAACCTCAAGCCACCAAGAGACACCAGCTGCCACCAAGTGAAGCCACGTGATCCTGTCCCCACCTCTGCTCATTTACTGACCACAAAGTCACTCTTGCCTGCTAAGTTCTGACTAGTATTGAGCTATGAAAACTGGGTTGATTTTTCACTGCCATGGATGAACAGAACAAGAGCCAGCATCCAGACACTCGGACTTAAAAGTCTGTTTTCTTCTCTGCCTAGCTATTCTCAAGTTGCTGAGCAAAAAGATATACACAAGATACTCACAAGGCGGTCTAATATAAAGGCAACCAGAGGTGTGCAGAGGGATTTGAAGCTTCAAGAAAGGCGCCAGCACCTTCAGCTGAGGAGTCTGAGAAGTGTGTCCCTGGGGTAGGGGTGCACTTCAGTTGGCTTCAGCAGGAGAGTGACCTGCTTGCTCATTTTGTCATAAATAATGAGAAGAGGGTAAGAATCAAAAGTGAAAAGAAACATTTACCTTTAGTTAATATTTTTCCTGTGGTTTTTTTAAATAGTAGAATTGTGTTAATGATTTTTAACTGAAAATAAATTAAAAAAAAAACTGCTTGGAAGAAATAGAGTGGTTCTAGATTAGTTACTGGCTTGGAAAACCCTCTTCCCCTCCTCTATCATTATTTATGACTTTTCTTTTCTTTTCTATGCAGGCTTTATCTTGTCCTGATCACACATCTATGAACATAGAGCGTCCAGTGAGTCAAACCTGAGCTGATAAGACAGGCATTCCAGGCAAACAGAGAAGTAGAAAACTTCAAGTTGTATTGGAGGGGAGTTACATGAACTTGCTAGAGCTTGGGTTTTAAGTTTTCTAAAGGTCTGAATATAAACTCTTGGTCCCTGGTGTGGAGCTGTTGGGAGATGATGAGCATCTTTAAGATGAAGGTCTGTGTCTAGTCTTACTGTAACTTGTTATGCCGTGTTCAGTTGATATCCCTGGGAGGCCTGCCCTTTTCTGAAGGGAAACAGAAGGAGTGGATCTAGGGAAGAGAAGAGGCGGAGGGAACTGGAAGGAGTGGGTAGAGGGGAAACTGTGGTCGAGATGTAATGTATGAGAGAAGGGTAAATGTTTTAAAAGAGGTGGAGCTTAGTGGGGCCCTTCGGTAATTAGGGGCATGACTTTGAAACAGGGCCCCCCACCTATTCTTGTATGTATGATTGTTCCCCTCCCCTTTCTCCTCCTCTCCTCCAGACTTGAGGTGTAAGAACACTCATTCTGATGGCACTCCTATCATGATGTGTAACTCTCATTAGAGGTTTGGCTTTATGAGACAGTGGGATCTCAAATTTAAACTTGTATAACCACACAAAGTTCTCTTTATGGCTTTATTAAGTCGTGGGCATTTTGTCTTATGAAAACGAGGAAACAATTGATATGCTAGCATCCAGGACTTCATCTGACAATGCTGGCCCCATCCACCTCCATTCCAGAGCCACAGCAATGCTTCTGAAGTAACATGGGCCCATGTGGCTTCCCTGTTAAAAGCATTTCAGTGTTCTCCTGTTGCTCGTAAGATAAAGACAAAAATTCTTAGCAGCTCCTGGGATGAACACTGTAGAGGCCCCCACGGTCACCTGATCTCACGGGCTCTTGTTCCCAGTGCCCATGGCTGGCCTCCTTGCAGTTCTTCCTGCACACCGAGTCTCCCCCAAACCTCAGCTCCCCGCCCCCCACTCCACCAACTCTATTCATTCATGAGGTCTTACCCAACTGTCATTTCCTGAGCAAAACTTTCCCTGGCTCTCTAAAGAAGATCAAATCTTACCTTCATGGTATTTCCTGGAGTCCAAATCCTCCCCTCTACAGCACTTAGTACAGTCGTAATTTTACATGTATCTAAGTGATCATTTGATTAGTGACCAAACCATAATTTCCAAGAGGGCACCAAGGTTCAAGGATCATCTTTCCTGGAAAACCTTCCTGCCCACTCCCTTCCAGACTACTTTTCTCAGCCACTTGTCTGTCTCCAGTTTTTGGTTTACTTGTGTTCTCTGAAACAGATCAGAGAGTTCTATAAAGAAGAGACATCTCGTTGTGAGCCTAGTACACAGTAGGAGCACAACATTTATTGACAGGATGATCTGGGTCCTGTCCCTTGCTGACACTAACTTCCTGTATAACTTTAAGCAAGATACGCCACAGGCACATGCACACACACACACACACACACACACACACACACACACACCATGCTCACACACTCAGCAAGACTCGGCCATTTTCCACCATGAAAGAGTAACAGAGATCAGTTCCGGGAAAACCTAAATACCCAGACAAATGAGAGATAAAATGGTTTTCCAGACAGTGGATATCAGGCATCAGAGAGTCAGGTAGGTCATGGGGTTGCCCCAGGTCCTGGCTTGAGAAGTCAGGGGAAGCCAGTTGATCCCAAGATCCCTTGAGTTACAGGAGCAGGAGTGTAAACCTAGCAAGATCAAGGCAAAAATCCATCCACTATCTGATAAGGGCCCCAGCTCAGAGAACCACAGAGGTCTACTAAAGGTAGCCCTTGAGCACAGAGCTGTGTAGGTGTGAAAAAAAAAAAAAAAAAAAAAGACTCCCTGTTAGAAAAAGAGCCAATCTGGAAGGACTGAGAATGGCACCTATTTCCACCAGCAGGATGGGAAAACACTGTAATTCTTGGGGCACTGGGCAAACATTGGTTTACTCAGTAGTTGTGGATAATTAGGCTTGGACTGAGAGTTCCTGCAGACCCATTTAACAAGTCATAAGAGGGGGCAGGAACTAGGCTAAACAGTTTGGAAAGTATTCTCTAGGTCTCCATCACCCCAACTTGAAACACTTAAGGAAAGAAGCATACATGCATGGCAAAGCACTTCCACTTCTCGGGAGATCCTGGGACTGATAGCTGATGGCGTCCAGTGCTGGGAATACGCAGGGATGCCAACAGCTCTGACAGGAACCCCGCCCGCCCCTTACAGAATGCTCAGCGGCGCGCCCAGCACGTGCACCGCCCGGCAGCTTCTCCTCGGAGCCCATGAAGACACTACCGGCGAGGAGCAGGACCTCCCCCTCATAGATGAGAAAGCTAAGGCTCAGAGGGGCAAGGAATTGCCAGCCAGATGTAAAACTGTGCCTAAAACCCAAGTCTCCTGGGTCCCCCCCCCCCCATCTAGGACTCTTCCCTTGACCCGGAAGGCCTTTGATCCTTGGCAAAGCTTCATAGTCTGCCCCAGAGGAGGAAGCAAGCTAGGACACCCCTTTTAGCCCAGCAGCCTAGGTTCTCCTTTCACCTTCCCAGAAAGACACTCAGTGCTCCCTATTATTAATAATAATCAGTGGTGGCATCGTTATTACTGTTATTCTTGGACATCAGAGAATTATGAACATCCTCAGAAATGGCGAGACACATGCTCGCCAGCTGTTCCCCATTATGCCTCCCTGGGTACACGATGTGCCTCCCTGGGTACACGTTGTGCCTTTCATGTGTTTAAAATCATAAATAATCGTTAAAGTATGTTGCTCTTATTTTTTTATTCCTGGGACCCAATGTGGTTCTCATAAAAGCTTGCTTTGGCCCCACTGTCACAGGCTAAGGGGTTCACTGAGATTCCTTTTGTCTTCTTTCTTTCCTCCTTGTCTCTCTCCATCTCCCCACCCCCCAGACAGGCACAGCAGTGTGGTCCCAGGGCTGATTTGTTTCCTCTCTGCATTAAAATCACGTGCTTTCCTGAGACACAGGGAGCCAAGGTTCTAGTGATGTCTGCCTTAGACAACACACAAGTCATTGCCCCCACTTTACAGATGAGAAAACTGACGTAGCATCACAAACTTAATGAACATACACCAAGGACCCCCAAAAAATAAACTAGGAAAATTTATAACGTAAGATATAAATGTTATAGCCCAGGGAGCCCCTAGGTCAGGTTTCTCTGCAGTGACCTGTGAGGAGCCCTCCCTGCAAATGGCAGGACAGGTGCCCCACCTGGCACACCATGTCAATAGGAGTCAAGTCAACTTCTCTGTCTCTCTGCTTTTTAGCTTGTTTTTCCTCTGCTGTCCCATCAGTTGTCGGATCACTGAGGTTCATCTGTCACTCTTTCTGGGGTCCTTCTCCTCTCAGCAGTCAGAGCGTGTCTGAAAACTACCTCACGCCCTCTGCTCCAACTCCCAAAAGCTGAGCCAGGCCGAGAAGTGAGATAAACAAGATGGCGTGCGGACGCAGGCATGAGGTGGACCAGAATAGAAGGCTGCCCATCCGCAGCGGAGAGGAGGAAGCTGAACAAAGGTGCCCAGAACCTGCCCCCTCTGTTTTCACCCCCAAGTGGTGCTGGAAAGGCACTCAGGCATGTGAGGAACAACCAGGGCTGAGGAGTTCTAGGCTGCTGAACATCTGTCCTCACTCCCTGCCCGTAAGCACATTTGTCCACGCACGCGAGTGTTAAGCCATTCCTTCACCAAAATGGAAGCAACAGCCGGAGCCGAGAAGCTCAGTTGTAAACCTAGAGCTGGAAGGGAGGTCTTGGTGGCCACAACCAGAGGCTGAGCTGGCCCTCACCACTCTACCTGTGCCTGCAGGTTGAGTTTCCTGTCAGCAGCAACGCTGCCTGGAGACCGTAATACACTGACAAAAAAAAAATGTTCTTTCTCTGTTGTCCAATTCTGTATTCGTTTATGGTTTTTATTTCTGTTGTCAGCATGTCCTCTACACATGAATGAATGTTTGCTGACTTTTAAATTTTGGGATCAAATCCAAGCTTTTTAAATTACATGGCTGACAAGGCCCCTTTAGAGCTGTGCCTCTCCCAGCTCCTTCTTCCGTCGCATCCTCCCCACTCACAGTCTGTGTAGAACCCACACCAACTCCTCTCAGCTCCTCTCACAGGCAGACTATTTGACATTGGGACCCCGGGATCTCTCCCTCTCTAGAAATGTTCTCATTTGCCCTCCTAACTTAGCAGCTCCTGCCCAGCCTTCAGATCTGAGCTCAAATACTCACCCACTGTCATCCAAATGAGTTCCTTCCCGTTGGTGCTCATTAAACACCCCTCTTGTTTTTCTGTGAGTGTCTCTCAGTTTACAACTAGCCATAAAATGCTGAATTCTCACCACATAAAAGTGGCCAGGACCAGAGTTCAGCTGTAGTCACTACTGCATTAGCAGCACATCTGGGACATAGTGATGTTCATCACAGGGGTGGATGATGAAGAATGGAGATGAATAGATGGATGGAGGATGGATCAGAGCAGAGTGAACAGGAACGTTGTGGTGGGAAATTAATTTCTACACCAAGCAGGGCAGAATCTGTTCAGAATCTCTGGTATGGACATGGATGTCCTTGTCCCTTCTCTAACCAGAAGCCACTTCATGCCTGGGGCAAGAAGCATGTCTTTCAGGTTTCTCCTTGCCTCCCAGTCAGGAGATGAATGGAGCAGAAGGTCACACTGTGATTTTGTACTTGGGTTCACAGCTGTGGAGGACTGATAAATGGATAAGGGTCTCCGGGGAACAGGATGCAGGGGTGAGGGTGCTGTTGTTAATTTCCATGGCGCAAGTATGCCCATCGCAGCCTATTCTAAGCCTCCAGTTGTGCAGCAATAGCCTTCTAACTCTCAAAAACAACAGTCAGTTTTAGGAGCCACTAGGAGACAGTTTGTCACTGAAAAAGCTCACATTGGGCAGGAGCTCCATGCATGAGCCCCAAGTGCACTCTTGGTGGTCTCTCCTTTCTCTGCATCTCCTCCTCCATGCCGGCTCCTTCCCATATATTCACGGACATGCTGCGATGATTGATCTTCCTTGTTAACCTGACTGGACTCGGGATCACCAAGGAGACACGCCACTGGGTGTCTGAAATGGTGTTCCCAGGGAAACTTAACAGAAGAGGGCAGACCCACCCTGAATGTGGATAGAGGCTTGCCAAGGCTGAGGATTCTGGGATAAATAAAAAAGGAGAAATCCGACTGAGCACCAGCTCTCTGCTCTCCATTTCCTGATCTGCCTGGGTGTGAGGAGTCCTAACCACACACTCCTGCCCACGTGAACTCTGTTAGACCTTCACCACCACAATGGGCAATTCCCTCTCAAACCACAAGCCCCAATACCCCTTCCCTCCTGTCAGCCGTTTCTTGTCAGGTGTTTGGTCACAGTGACAAGAAAGGTGACTTCAAAAGACAGCATGGCCTCCCTGAGCCTCCTGTTCTTACGTCCTGTACTAAACCACGGGTCCTGATTTACTTCCTTTGTGCTGACATCATTGTGAACAGTCCATCTCTCTCAAAGCTGCCCTCCTGTGGATCTGATGGCCAGCCTGCCCACAATTTCCACTCTTAGCCCTGCTCGCCTCTTGCCCAGGTCCTGGCCAGCCCCCATCTACCCAACTCATACTGACATGACTTGAAGGCTTTAATAAATAAAACCATGGCGTTTAATTTAATTATTTTTCATTGCGAGTGTTAAACATAGCAAAGTCTAAACTCGTGTCTTAAAACATCTTCATGTCTGATTTAAAGCAGAGTCTCACTCTATGCCCCAGCTTGGCATGGAACTCACTATTGGCTTGAACTGGCTTGAAGCTCAAAACCGTGCAGCCTCAGCATCCTCTGGGTGACAGTTACGGGCACAAGCCACCGCCCCTGGCTTATCTCTGTGTTTTTAACTTCACTGTCTTCAGGTCTTAGGTCAGGCTCCTCTGCTCACAGACCTGTGTCATTGCATCGCCATTGCATGGCCATGTCCCATCTCAGCTTCTCCCCCAGAGCCACAGCAGGCAGGTGCCACCGTTACCCACCCACCGCCTTCTGATGCTGAATCAGAGAAGCATGGCAGTCAACAAAATGGAAGTCAAAGCATTCTGCCCTCTTTCTGGCCATTTAAATAGTAATCGAAGAGCATGCACCAAAACATGGAGATATGAAATCTAAACCCTCCCTCGGCAGCGTGCCTGTATTAAAAACAAATGTTCCAGAATGGGCTATGACAACAAGACAACAGCCCCACCTCCAGCCATCCCTATATAAACAGCCACAGTTCTAGTTCACTTAGAAACCAGAGTCTGTCCAGAGATGCATTCCGAAGACTAGGCAGTGACTCCTCTCCCCACAACCAAGGATTTACATGTCGCTAACTGCAGTGAAAGACATGGAGTTTCTCCTGGCATTTTATATATATTTTAGGTTTTGATTTTTTTTGAGATCTCACTATGTAGCCCAGACTGACATGAAACCCATGATTCCCTTGCCTGCCCTTCTTTCTGTACTGACTAGTTTTATGTCAACTTGACACAAGCTAGAGTCATCAGAAATGGGGGAAGCAAACTGAGAAAATGCCTCTTTGAGATCAGACAACAGACAAGCCTGTAGGGCATTTTCTTAATTAGTGATTGATGGGGAAGGGCCCAGTCTGTAATGGGTGGTGTCATCCCTGGGCTGGTGGTCCTGGGTTCCATAAGAAAGCAGGCTGAGCAAGCCATGAGGAAAGAGCCAGTAAGCAGCACCCCTCTATGGCCTCTGCATCAGCTCCTGCCTCCAGGTTCCTGCCCTGTTTGAGTTCCTGTCCTGACTGCCTTCAGTGATGGACTAAGATGTGGAAGTGTAAACCAAATAAGCCCTTTCCTCCCCAACTTGCTTTTGGTATGGTGTTTCATCACAGTAATAGATGCCCTAAGACATCTTCTCAAGCGATGTGATTACAGATGTGGACCACTCCACCCAGATCTCCCGACTTTTACTTTCTGGATTTACTCAAGTGTCAAAATAGTCCCAATGAATGAACAGATCACCACTTGATGAAGGAATTAATTGTCATGGAAAGGGGTGGTTTCTACAGCTGAATTTTGCTTGACAGCTCTCAACTGAGATACCTATATGGAAGAGAGCCTCTCCTAAGGATCATGACTGAAAGGAGGTTGTGGGGCTGAGAGAGCAAGAGCCATGTGGCAACAGTAGTTCAATCAATCCAGAGCATTATCGAGCAACTAGTACTTCAACGGCACACAATTATTTTCAGGAAAAAAAATGCGTAAGAAATGTGAGTTCCTCATCCCAGAGATTTAGGGTACACAAGCTTAACTCCTCAAAGCATCTGGAGAAAAAAATGGGTAAGGTAAACACTGAGTGTATAGTGACTATGAATCCAAGAAAGGAGAGATGGGTTCAGGCTGAATAAATAAAGGAGGAGGCAGGTGAGACCAAGATTGGGGTCCATAGGATGAGTTGAGTTGGTTTATTCGAGGAGGAGTAGGAAGCCATGTAGTGGGTAGCTGTTCCAGCTTTGGCCTTGAAGCACCACCCAGTGAGGCAGCTGGAAACTGCCACATCTACCTAGGACCTGCCCCTGGGGCATGGCCGGAACAGGAACCCTTAAGATCAGAGATCCAGACATGCCAGCCTTGGGGGTTCCTCGTGATCCTGGATGCTGGTTGGCACACCGAGTCAGAGTTCTCGAGAGAATCCTGCTGGACTGCACCTCACCTCTCCCATATCCTGTAACCAACCTCTTTATAAGTTACCCCAAAACAAACCTCCTTTTAACTACATGGAGTTGCCTTGTTAAATCCACACATTAAAGCCATTCTAGGACATGAGACAAGTGCTTTTCGGAAGATCTGTCCCATAGAAGAAGGGGGAAGCCACTCACTCTGTGTTCTAGAAGAATCGACATTGAGGAGCTCATGTAGGCCCTACAGAGAGGCCTGGTTGGGAAAGAGCAGTCAAGCTGGGCAGGGGAACTCGAAGGAGGACCAGAGATGCCATCAGAGCTAGGAATCAAGCAGCTCTGAGTGTGGGACAGGCCGCTAGACTGAGTGGGACAACTCACTACAACTCACCTCAGAGAAAGAGCGTAGAGACATGTGTAGGATAACTGGACCCAGTAGGATGTGAGCGACCCAAAGAGAATCTCTCTTCAGGACCCTCCACTAAGCAGCAACAAGAGCAAAAATCTGCATAAAATAGATAGGTAGGAATGTAGATAGATAGATAGATAGATAGATAGATAGATAGATAGATAGATAGATAGATAGACAGACAGACAGACAAATCATCATCTGCTTTACACACAGGACACAGCTTTTTAAAGAAAAACAGAATTCAGGATCTGTCCTCTTTCTTTTACGGGTGAAAGGGGAATTTACTCATAAAACTGATCCTCAGCTGTGGAAGAATTGTAACCTGTGTCTTTTGCACCAGGACCGACGGCATCTTGGATGAATCTCTCCTCAAGGACTCTATACAACAGTGCTTTGGGGTGTTAGCAGGTCTTCCACAGCAAAGAATGTGGAACATAGTGGAACCATTTCCTCCCTGTAAGGTTTCTACAAGCCTTTTTAAAGAAGTTTACTCTTCTCTCATACATTACTTCCCAACCACAGTTTCCCCTCCCTCCATTCTTCCGAGTTCCTCCCCGCCTCCCGCCTCCCCCTCCCCGCCTCCCCACCTTCCCCACCTCCCCTAGGACCACTCTTCCTCTGTTCTCCCCCACCAAAAAAGCAGGCCGCCTAGGGATGTCAACCAACACAGCTTAACAAGCTACACAGTAAGACTCGGCACAAACCCTCATATCAAAGCTGGGTGGAAGCAACCCAGTAGGAGGGGGAAAGGTCCCAAGTGCAGGCAAAAGAATGAGAGACACCCCTACTCCCACTGCTGGGAGCCCACAAGATGCAACAATGAATGCTTCTTAAGTATGTTAGCTCATAGATGTGTTTCATTGTAAAACCCAAGAATATTGTTCTACACATAAACCTTGAAAAGTGCACTTCCAGACTACACAACACAGTCTGATCCAATGGCAGGTTTGGGGGGTGGTTGTTTTGTTTTGTTTTGATTGTTTGTTCATTTGGTTTTGGCAGCGGGGGGTGGAGGGGGTCCAGTAAAATAAGAGAATGGCTTTGGAGTCACACAGACATGGTTTTAAGTTCTGGGGTTTCTCCTCCAAGCTATGAGAGCTTGAATAAGTTTATTAACCTCACTGAGACCCAGCTTTCTCATCTATAAAATGGGGCAAAAGTGAGTATTTACTTAACTCATATTGCAAAGTGACACACATAGCCTTTAATCAGGTGGCCCAATGCATGGGAAATTTTATATTTAAAATTCAGTTGATTCAATCATTTGTCCATGAGTCTGTACCTGTGACTATAAGTCATGATTTTACAGTAATTCACCATGATCGGTATTGTTCAGAGTGGACTCAGGAACATTTCTACTCAAAGCCAAGTGCAGCCATTAGAGGAGTTGACTGGGATTTAAAACACACAAATGTCTTTATCTGGAAATGCCTCTTGCCAAGGCAAAGGCTTTTACTTTATTGATCTGGTGGTTGTCTTTGGGAATATAATTAAGAATGGAAAACAAATGTTAAATTAAATAAGCATCTCTTCTTGATGGTACCCATACTGAGTCCTTCCTGCTATCCCTGTCAGAACCTCCTGACTCATCTAACAGCAACAGAATATAGAGAAGTGGCCACAGACATGCCAAGTTCAAGCAGGAAGATCCATAGACAAAGAGCCGTCCATTCCAGACTCAAAGGCAGGCAGTGGAGAAGGCTCAGATGATGCCAAGTAGATTCTTGGTAAGCAGAGGCCCCTGTGCCGAGCCATTTGCTTCCTGTTTCCTGCTTCCTGCCAGAAGGGTGTGTTCACTTCAAAGGACTGCCATCACAGATTGCCACAAGCCAAGATTGCCACTTGAAATAATTGATAGTCTTCTCCTATAGTTACAAAGGCCACAAGCCTGAAATGAAAGTGTCAGAGGCTGTGCCTCCTGTGAAGGCACTAAAGGAAAGGTTTTTCAGATCAGGTTTTCCAGACCTCTTCCAGCTTCTTACGTCCCCAAGTGTTCCCTGTCTAGGATGGCATCACTTGGTCTCTGCCTCCTTCATGTAGTCCTCTCCCCTAAGGACCTCTGTGCCACATCCCCTTGTGCCCTTCTCTCCTAAGCACATTGGATTTGGGGCTCACACTAGATCCAGAATGACCTTACCTGAGATCTTTGGTTAACAACATTCACAAAGACCCATTTTCCAAATACACCACATTCACATAGTCCAAGGCCAAGACTCGGGCACACCTTTTCTATCCCAGTATTTGTTCCATTGAAAAGATCTAAAACCCTAAGGGATTTAAAATACAGGTCTTGGGATGGTTTATTCCATGTACCAACTGGACTGGTATATGGGTGTTCTGATAGTTAGTCAAACAGTATTGTGGATGTATATTTGAGGAACCTTCGGGGACGAGATGGGAATTTGACTCAGTAGACTAAGTATATATAGCAAGTTGTCCTACCTAATGTGGTCTGAACAGATCAGAAAGGAAGCCCCTCCCGCAAAGAAGGGGGTGTTCCTCCAGCCTGAGTGCTTTAAGCTAGGGTATCAATCATTTTCTTCTGCCTTTAGAATTGGACTGAATGTCAATCTTTGTGGTCTTTACAATACCAACATTCAGGTTGGTATTTACACCATGTGTTCTCCTGTTTTTCAGGCTCAAGCTACACAATTGGCTCCAGGGGACCCAACTCACTGACTGCCGATCTTGGAACTCCACAGCCTTCCTAAGTGCCTTAGAGTGTGGCCCTTCTTCTTTCTCTCTCCCCTGTCTTACCCGAGAGCCCCAGCTAACACTCATGTCTGAATAACTGAGAAGCAAGAGGTTCTGTGTTACCAGATGAGCAGTCTCTGAGGCCGGACACAGACCATGAGTTGGGAGTTGGGGTGGATATATCCCCGAACACTTTGAGAAGTCAGCTAACCAAACCAGAGTCCTAGAAACACAGTGGCAAGTACCTAAGAACAATTTCCAAAACTCTACAAAGCTTAATGGAATCAATACTTTCCTCCTAAGGGGCTACTCAAGATAATTAAAATGTCAGGTTTCTTTGTTTTTTAATTGGAATTATGTCAGCTTACTTTGGTCTTCTCACACTTATCATGAAATGTTGATGGTATTTATGTGATCTCTGTTAGGGAAAGGGGAAGGGATCATTCTTTGATAAATGCTATTTGTAAAGATGAATACTTCAAAACATGGGCTCTATTGGGGTCCATTGAATCTCTGACTGTCTAGTCTTTATCTTTGAGTCATTAGCATGTCAGAAAATCTGCATAAATTAGTTTGCAGTCAGCCCTCCCTGAGCTACATTTTAACATTAAATCCTCCATTTTTATCCAAAATCGGTATAAGTGACCCCATAAATACCATCCTAGGGATATCTACATCACCCATGTACACCCCCACATGCACAAGGCTCAGGGAACATGGCAGAAGAGGGGGAAGTGATAATAAGAGCCAAAGGTCAGGAAGGGCTGGAGTGGAACAGTGTCTTCTGCACATGACGGAACCACTGTTCCCATGAACTCGCAGCAGCTGTGGGTTGCCTGCACATGGTCAAGCCAGTCAACATTCTAATATGGGGGGGACAAGCATTGACAAGACTTCACCCCTGACTGAGGAGCTGTGGATGGCTGATAGCTTTGAGGGGAGGAAAAGTCCGTTTTCTTTAAGGATGTGGCTCCCAGGAAGCTAATCATGCTGCAAGTGTAAGTATATGGAAGGCACAAATTGGGGTGAATAGGATATTTAAAAAGGAGGGGGATGCAAAGTTGAGGAGGCAGAGAGATGGGAGTGAATCTGGGAGAAGTCGGGGTAGGAGTGAGGAGGGTGTATGATCAAAATACATCGAGGTGGTTTGAATGAGAACAGCCCCCAGAGGCCCATCTGTTTGAAAGCTTCATCATCAGAGAGTGGGACTGTTTAAAAGGATTAGAAGGATTAGGTGTTGCCTTGTTGGAATAGGTGTGGCCTTACTGAAAGAAGTGGGTCATTGAGGGTGGGATTTGAGGTTTTACAAGCCCATTCCAAGCTGTGTATGTTGTGTGTGTGTCTGTCTGCCTGCCTGCCTGCCTGCTGTCTGTGGATTGTTTGTAAAGCTCAAAGCTACTGCTCCAGTGTATTCTGCAATGATGATGATAGACTAAGCCTCTGAAACTGTAAGCAAGCCCTCAATTAAGTGCTTTCTTTTATAAGAGTTGCCTTGGGCCGGGCAGTGGTGGCGCATGCCTTTAATCCCAGCACTCGGGAAGCAGAGTCAGGTGGATCTCTATGAGTTCAAGGTCAGTCTGGTCTCCAAAATGAGTTCCAGTAAAGGCACAAAGCTACACAGAGAAACTCTGTCTCAAAAAAAAAAAAAAAAAAAAAAAAAAAAAGTTTCCTTGGCCACAGTATCTCTTCACAGCAATAAAGCAATGATATAGGCATACATTGTATAAAGTTCTCAAAGAAGTAATAAAAATATATTTTTTTAAAAAAGAAAAGATTATTCCAATAGTTATAGAGAGATGGTTCAGCAGTTAAGAGTGCTTGATGCTCTTCTGGAGGACCCAAGTTCAGCTTCCAGCATCCATGTTGGACAACTCACAATCACCTGCAACTCCAGCACCAGGGGGTCTGTCTGACACCCTCTTCTGGCTTCCACAGACACTGCACTCACATCTGCGCGCACACACACACACACACACACACACACACACACACACACACTTTTAAATTTTTTAATGTATAAAAATCCTTAAAAAAAAAGATTATTCCAGCCTCATATGTGAACTTGTGACTGAAAACCTAATCTTTTATATGTTGTTCAGGGCTTTAAAGAAAATTATACTTTGGTACTAGAAAAAGGTTTTTCCCTCCCACCCCAACACATCAGTTTACTCCTGCAGCTGCCACGAACCGCAGACCTTGTTGCTCTGCCTACCAGGAAGTGCAGCATGAAATTCTGTCTCACTCACATCTGTCCCCTTCATTTTCATCTTCTATCATCTTTATTTCTCCTGCATTTCCCTACTTGCCCCTGACTGCATCATTTTGTAAAATGATCCATCTGCACTCTTTTCTTTGTTAGTCTCTAACCTAGATTCATTTTGAGAAGAAGATGAAAAGACCTAAGGCAGAGTCCAGAGGAGAACTCAGGCCTTCCCTTGTCACACCTGTCACGTGACTGCTTCCCCTCGGGATGGGTTCCCCCAGCTCACTGCTGAGCAGTGCTCTACCCGTCTTCCCACGAGCTTCCCCAGTCAAGGCACAGCAGACCCCACACCTGGAACCAGAATGTTGCTGACACCCTGCTCCCTAGGAACCAGAATGCCCCTCCCCAGTCCACAGTCTAAGGGCCATCTGTTCTTGCCTCTCTGCAGACTCTGCATCTGGGCCGCTGGCTGCCTTGGTAAGTGAACGGACTGGGCTCATGTCCCCCAGTGCTGCAGATGCTGGCTGTGAAGGGGAAGGAAAGGGAAGGAGCAGAGAGGGACAACCCGACCCAGTGCCAGCTGTGTAGCCTGGTACATGTGATGGTGAAACACACAGCAGCCACAACTGCAGTGATGGCAGTTATGGTGAGAGACAGGTAGCCCTGCTGTGCTAAAAAAAAAAAAAGGTCTGACCTGCTCAAACAGTATCTACTTATATGCAAAGGACACTTAATCTGATGTCTCTATGGGTTCCTGGGGGTGGCAAATGAGACCCCTTTAATACCAGTCAATCTACTAGCAATAGCCGCTAAAGTGCTGATGGATCAGACAAAAGGGGTAGCCACCCACTCATCCCAGCTCTGTCTCCTCTTGGACTGTATTAATATGATTTTGTGGACAAGAACATTCCTTCTAAAAGCCTCACTTATCATCACACACACACACACACACACACACACACACACACACACACACACACACAGCCTTGTCTCTGCTAGAGGCTTAGGGAATGTGAATATCCAGGCTGAGGAAGGGAGTATTCACTCACGTACACAAGCAAGTGGAGGTGATGAGCATAGATGCTGACCCTGATCTAGAAGGACCATCTTCATAATAAACAGAAGAGCTATAGCACCTGCCTCCAAATTGACCCATCTCAACTCTCCCTAGACTGTTCAGGACCAAAGGCCAGCCTTCCTACCCCCTCCTGTGTATGCCTGTTGAGTGTCCCTCACAAAATGCAGGCCCTTCTGTTGTTGTTTTTGGAAAACAAATGTTTCCTTCCAAGATTCCGCCTCCCAGTTAATATCTGTGCTCAGGACTCTGAGTCCCTGGACACATTACAACGGATCTGTGCAAGTTTGAGATCTCGACTTCATGATTTCCTCCACATCTTTCTGGTCTCTCTGGACCCTACTGGGTTATGATCCAAGCCATCACTGACCCGGAAGATGCTCAACTGGTCCTATACCATGCCTTACTCTTCCTCATCATTCCCATCGCCTACAGGATGTGGTTGTCTGCAAATGTGGCTTATTCTCATTTTAGTCACTTTCCAAATCCATTTTTCAAAGGAGTGATGCTGGCCCTCCCCAGACCGCCATGTCTCATCTTCCCTAATCCACAGCCCTCCCCCACTGCAGGAACTAGGCTTAATCTACCCCCAACCTTGGGATCAGAGTCTCTGATTAATTTTTGCAAACACATGTATCTTACCCAGCACAAGTTATAGCCTCCTTGTCTGCTTATACAACCCCCTATGAGGCCAACTACAAGCCCCCCCCAAAACACTATGAATATAGAGAACAGCAGGGGCCATGTGGCTGAGCACACAGAAGGATGCCAGAACCTTCCACCTGTGTGGAGTCTGAAACTCAGAACTGCTGGGGGAAAGTGTTTTCTAGTCTCTACATAGCCTAAAGGAGCAGTCGTAGCCTCATTCAGACCTCCAACACCCTACGTTCCAGGTGGAGCCTTCTGTCTGGGTCTGTGCATATTTCCTGTTGCCCTGGGCCCTGTTCTCAGCTCCCCAGGGCCTGGGCTGCTCTGTGGCCCCAAGGCTTTCCGAAGGCTCCATACATTAGGAGCTGCATCAGCACTGGCTGCCTGTCAGGTCAGGAAGGAAGCTGACTAGGATACCAGGAATTGAGAACACCAGAAAAATAGTTCAAGAAACTGATTCAACAACAAACTCTTACATTTCTACATCAACCATTAAGAGCCCTGTTCTTAAAATCACCTGCTAAGAAATTAAAATGGGTGATATTATGCCTGGATCACAGACAGGGAAACTGAGTCTCTGAAAAGAAGCCCCATACTCAAATCACACAGTAAATGAATAGAAAGCCCAGGCTCCATGCCTGTTCTTGGGACTTGTCTAGCACAATGTCTAACCCCTGGAGCTGTCAAAATGAAAAGGGAAGAGACCCCCCCCAAAGACAGAAGCTTTGTAACAGAGGGCATGACCCCAGTAGAATGGGGTGAAGACAACATCAGCTATTCAAATGAAGCAAAGGAAAGAGACAAGAACATACTGAGAAAGGGAAAGAGGTGAAGGGGGTTGGGCAAGTCAGGATCCTACCAGAAAGGACTAAAAGCTTCTCCCCAAGACTGAGACATGGGTGGTATTGCTAAGAGACCAGGCATACATCAGCTGGGAAGAGCGGCATCGCTGAACAAAGATGGCATGTGGATTTACAGCAGTGGCATTAGAAACAAGCAGACTAAACCAGGGGATCAAGAACCCAGCAGGAAGGAGACAATATCAGTGTAAGAAGCTGGGCTCGGTGGTACACGACTGCAGTCTTAGCACTTGGGTAGCTGAGACAGGAGGTGTGCAAGTTTGAGACCAGCCTGGACTACGGAGAGATTCTCGGTGTCCCAAATACGTGTATAAACAAAAAGTAAATAAATAATAAAATAGTGTGACTATTTTGAACATGTGACTCCTCCAAATTTGTGTTTTATCAAAAAAAAAAAAAAACTTGCAGGTGGTCCTCATGTCTGTGTTTATTTATCATTTGATGGACATTTGTTACTGCAGCTTAATGAATCCTAACAAAATCTGTAGCGTTGGTGGAATTCCTCCTGGCTCAGACACATGATGTCACTTGATATGTGGTTTTTGACAGGCGGGTAGACCTGTTGTCAGCAAAGGTTGTGCACAGCTATGATGTCGTCAGCACAGCTAACAATGTGAGTTGGTGTTCCTAGCTCTAAGGATGCTGTCAGTAGTGAGGGTGAGGTGGAGAAGCGGGGGCAGCAGTACCAAGAGGCAGCAGATGCAGGAGGAGTCTGCTCCTGACAGAGAGGTAGAAACGGTTGTTAGAATGAGAATCGGGATCTCGGCAAAGATAAGTCACCATCGGTGAAACAACACCGTATGGGGCAGAAGCAGAGACAGAGCTCTTATCCATAGATCACCACCCCTGGTTAACACAACCACCATTAACCCCAGCGTGTCAAAGATGCTCAAAGCCAGCTCCCACTCCTTTCCCTAAAAGGCCTATGAGAAAAGAATGGGAAGTTTGGGAACAAAGAATTCTCTTCTCTTGGGAGCTGTTTTGCTGAATTTTGTGGTACAAGGAGACACACGGAGAAGTTGAGAATTCACTGGGGAGATTTTTAAACTGTACATACACTGTTGTAATTGAAAACTACCTCCCACGCCATCTAAACTGTGAGGCACCCAGCCCGCGCAGTGCAACCTCCTGGGGATGATTTTTCCACGGCCCTGGTTCCAGAGTCTCATTCCATACCAACCGAGCAAATGGAAATCTCCAGGTGAGACACTGGCGCAGAGCTTATGAAAACATTTCCCACATGATTTCAGTCTGCTCACATGTTGCAGAACCTCCTAAGTTATGAAAGAGCAAAAGCCACCATTGTGACCGCAGTAGTGTGCCCGCAGCATCTTTGGTGTTTTCCGTCCACACCCCTGGCTTTGCACAGCTCGCTGCCTGAGCCCATTGCCAGGTTCACCACAGAGAAATGTCTGATGGTTCTGGACCTTCAGGAGCAACAGAAAAGGAGGTACAACACAGGAAAATAATGAGGATGAGATGCTTGGCTTCCCAGACAGCACAGCCCAGGTGGAAGTCTGACAGACAGACAGAGGGACACCAGTTCTTCTCTGTCCCACCCACCTCATGACCACATACTTAGGATCCCTGGGGAGACAAGTTTGACTTCAGCCCCATGAAAGCCACATCCACCTGGCCCAGCTCCCAAATCATCCACATACACCAGCCCTCAGGAGGCCCAGAATCCAGGAGAAACAAGTGCATACTTTCTTGGTGGGGACTTTGATCTTCAAGAATTCTGCTTCCCTGGCCAGCACCTGCCATGGGGCGTGGATCCGGACAAAGACAGATCCCTGGCTTTTGCTCTGTAAGATACAAAGGGAAAAAAAATGGAAACACTTGTAAGAACACAGCTAAAATTCTTAGTTCCCAGCTCCAGAAGCCCAGACTTCGGTTCCTCCAGTGTGGGACTTTTGTCCCCTTTAAATGTCCTTAGGAGCCAATTTCACACACCCATACCCAACTTATCCATTCTGTTCCAGACATGCTCTGATTCCAAAGTGTCTGTGTCCCCAAAGTGTGGTCCATGGAGACTGGTGGCTTCATGGGGGAAATAAAATAATTTTACATACAGACTTGAAAATTATACAATGATGATGTCCATGGAAAATGCACTAATGCAGTAACAGTTGGTCAGTGAACCACTGCTGGCATTCAAGGAACCAACTTCAGTCTATCTCCAGCCACAGTATTGTTCACGGATCAGATCTGTGCTTCTGTCTACTACGATGCTGAGAGGACTGGTCCTAATCACAAAAGTGACCACACAAGCCTAAGAGCGAGTGACACAAACAGCAATGCAAATGTCCCATTCAAAATAATATCAAAACATCACCCCTGAGCATGGTCCGGTGTGAACACAATGTGAACCAGCATCCCAGGACAAGCAATCACACTGCACACAGATGTCACTCAATGGGATGGAGATGCAGGGATGAACACTGAAAACCCAGGCTAAGTCAGCAGTCTGCTTGGCCTCCCTCACCATGTCTGAAACAAATACTTGTCCATTTGCAGCAGAAATCCACCCTCATCTTCGAATAAAACACAAAGCATACGTTCTTTGGGATACTAATTATTTTTGTCACCAAAGAATGAAAGAGGACCAAAGCTGAGCAATAAAATCTGGCAAAGATCCCACTATTTCTGACACCTCTAAAAGACCTTTAAAATACAATTAAAAAAAAAAAAAAAAAAACAGTGACAAATACTATGTGCAGAGAGAAAGTAAACATGTTGGTTGTGAATTTCTTCTTCAGATGACTGTTGGGATTACATAGAAACTTTGTACCATGGTAAGAAGAAGCAAATGAGGTAGCAAGTGTACCATTTGTATTGGGATAAAGCCATTGAGGTAGCTTAGGACTCAGGTTCTAACACTTCTCTTTAGACATGCTCGGCGAGGACAGATTCCATTCATTCCTGGACACCCATGCACTAGAAGAGAGGAGGGTTTTATTGACCAAATATCATATACTTGTGGTCAATATACCATTGACCATATGCTTTGTGAAGCAAGGTACATGGGGTCATGCTGAGAAGACAGGGACTCTGTGTGCAGTCAACATATTCAGGTGTTCCTTTTGGAATTCAATGCCCAGGTTCATTTACAGAGAACCTTGCTCCATGATCTTGGTTTAGGATTAAAGATAACAGTGGAAGCCATGAACTCATGGCTCCGACTGTGCCTTTCCAGTGTGCCAGGGAGACAAACAGCCATGTGGAAAAAACTGTTTTCCTCTGACTATGAAAGTGTTCACACGTCTCTGAAATGAAGACAGATATTTTAGAGCTCTCATGATGCAAAGAAGAATATTTGTTATTCTTAACGGTGACTCTAACACACACACACACACACACACACACACACACACACACACATGCACACACGCACACACGCACACCTTCAGTAATTTAGACTTCCAGAACATAACTTCAGGGATGAAAGCTCATCATTTGTAAAGTAGAAGACTGAGAAATAAGCCAAAAGGGCAGGGGCGATGGTTGTCTTTATTTTATAGTTGTGGAAACCAAGTGAGGAAGATTCAAATGATTTGCACAACATTATGAAGAACAATGAAATGTGATAAAAATAATTTTCAAAACCAAGAAGTGTTTGCTCTCACTGATGGTTTTTCTCTGTTCAGTGGAGAGAGACATGCATTGTTATTGGCTGAAACCACCTGCCAGTCACTACACAATCAAATCAGAAGGCACCTAAGGAATCTAGTGGCAGCCCTCTGATGGACACTCCACCTCCCTGCTCCCACGTGTAGCACAGTTCAGACACAGCTATAGGAGTGTCCTTTGGTAAGAAATCTCCCAGCCCTCCACTTCCGCCTTTGCTTGGAATATCCAGGATGACTAGACAGGGTCATCGATCACTTGTGGCTATTCCTAAAGGTAACTTGAGATTTTGCTTGATGAAATTCAAAAGTAAGAAAAGGAACCATCTGCAAGGTGGCCCTCTGTAGACTCAGCTCTCTGTTGTGGCCCCAGAAAAAGATGTTGTCGATGAAAGGTGACAAGCAGCATCATCCCTCACACTTAGATGAAATCAAGACATCATTAATTCTAATATCCTATGCTTTGTCTTTATTTCTGAATTGAGACAAATGTCTTTTTAACTTTATTGAGACATTGTGTCTTGGACTCATGCCAAATGTCCACTAAGTGGGTACAGATGTTCAAAGTTTAAGAAAGGGTTGGGGGAGCAAAGGCCAAATTCCACGGCAGTGGTGGCAGACTGTTAGCTGTCCCCAGACAGTCATTCTCATTTTCTTCATTTTTCACCGAGCAGATGGTCCTCTAGGATCAAAACTATATGTCCTTTGCAGTAAGGCGTTCCCAGAATTTTGGTAATTGCTGGCCAACATGATGAATGTGTTACATAGCAGCTTCCAGCAGCCTTCTTCAAAGACAACAATAGGTACCTTTGACTCTTCATCTTCTTCCCTCCCTGTATCTGTTGCCTGGATACAGGCTTAACTCAGACCTTGAGGTCAAAGTCCGGGCCAGTAACATCAAAACATTTAAGAGAGACTCTGGGTCTAGGGCTGCCCCCTGCATCTTTACGGGAAAGACAAAATTCTACCTTGTGTGGGCATTATGATTTTAGAGGCTCTGCCCGCTGCAGCCCAGCCTTACGCCGACTGAGGCGAGACTGTTTCTCAATGGGGATGCTAATTTTCTGCAGCAAAGTATTCTGCTTTTTCGTTTTCTGCAAATAGAACTTGCTTGAAATGAAAGTCAAAGCTGGGATGTGGTTTTATGGTATGAAGTGTGAACAGCCAGTTGTCATGTTCCTTTCATGTCCCAAAATGTTGTTGCCTTCCTATAAAAAGAAGAGCACCCTGGCTGATGTGAAGCGTGAACTGGTGTGCCTTGGTGCATCTTCTGAAGAAAAACAAACACATGAAAAACATAAGCCAAGCTCTGTCTCCCTAACACAGGGATCTAAAATTGGAGGTTAACATGCATTAAGCTAAAAAACAAAACAAACAACAACAACAACAAAAAGGTTTCTTGTTCTTTGTTCTCTGATCTCAGGTGCTGTCTGTTCTGCTCTGTTTGGGGACTTGGGTTGTTTGGAGGCAGAGTGGAAGAACGGGAGGAACTTGAGCTTCTGATTCCAACAGACAAAGATTTGAACCTGGATTTTACAGCTGCTGGAACTTGAGCCCATAAGTCACTTAACCAAGCGAGCCTCAGTTTCCCCCCCCCCCCAAAAAAAAAGGAAGAGTTAAAAAACAGTCCAGAACTTGGGGGATTTGAGATAAAGTCCCTTCTAGTGTGTCTTGTTAGAGAATGTTCCATGAACATCAGCCTTTACCAGGCTCCACTTCGATAGCACGCCGGCTTCTTACTGCCGGACAGTAGCCAGCTCTTTTTTTACATTCCTCCAGCCTTCGCGCAGCATTACACAAAACAGCGCATCCCCACTGGGAAAAACTGGTTTCTGTTAGATTAAAATCGTGAATCAGTAATCCTGTTTCTGTTAGGCCTTGAAATTTAAAAATTACCTACAGGATTTTGAAAATATCCCTTGTGCCATAAAGGAATTCACAAACTCAAGACAGAAAGTGTCTGCCGAATTTGAGACCAGGGTCAGAACACACTACTTTCAGCTACATGAAATTTGACCTAAAGTATAAGACATTCGCCATCTTACCCATCCCTAGAAGAGATTTTATAACTAAACGCTTTGTCTGGAGGGGCTCCCAAACCTAACCAGACAACTAGCATTAAAGTTTATGTCAAATGCACTATAATATAGAATGTGGTTGTCAACAGAGGGAAGAGATTGTGTAAGAAGACCCGAGGCTATGGATCTTCTCAACAGAAGGTTATCAGTCTCTTTGTTAATTAGTTCCCCAAGGATACCCACAACTAACTACACAGCAAAGAGCTGGCTTCACAAAGCAGGCAAGGACAACCCAACTTTTCACACTGGGTTGTGACAGACCCCACATGGTGTGGCGTGACTGAATGTGGGGGTGGCTGGACTGAATGTGGAGATTATAAGAATTGTATGTGATAGTAAAAGGTTTCTGAACGCACAACAGACAAAAATTAATTAAAATCAAGCAGGTAATAAGTCTGAGATGTTTCTGGCAATATTCACCTAAGATGCACCACAAAAATTCACCAGGGCCTTGGTTCCAAGCACACAACGTGTGTACTCTGCACCGTGTGTCACCATAGCGCACAGCGCCAACAGTGCCAGGTCACCTCACTGGGACTGGAGACTCGTGTCTGCTTGTTTGAGTGGTTGGTTATTGCTTGGTTGGTCTGGTTTTGGTTTTCAGGACATAGTGTTTTGTGTGTGTGTGTGTGTGTGTGTGTGTGTGTGTGTGTGTGTGTGTATAATTTTCTGTTCTTATATAAACAGAATGGTTTCATCATGGAAAAACAAAGAATTTTAATATTTCCTTCAGCCTATAAAGAATTAAATTAGTACATCTTTGGACTGTCCTGTGTTAGTATGTATAATTCTAAAAACTGCTGAGTTGAGTTTCATTTACAAACAATTAAATGAATTTTGATTTGAGATCAAGACAATTTTCAGTAATTTCTAAAATGGTCTTAAATATACTTCTGCTATTTTATACCACATATTTATATGAAGTAATATTCTCAGCATCAATGATTATAAAACCAAAATATTGACCAACTCTGAAAATATCGAAGATGTTCTACACTCTTTGGTATCAAATACTCAGCTGAGATTTAATTCTTTATGTAAAAATGAACACATCCATCTCATTAGTATGTAAACTCAATTTTGTCTTCAACTAATGGTAACACTAGATAGATGAATAGATAGATAAATAGATAGATAGATAGATAGATAGATAGATGATAGATAGATAGATAGATAGATAGATAGATAGATAGATAGATAGATGATAGATAGATAGATAGATAGATAGATAGATAGATAGATAGATAGGCATAGATAGACAGATAAACAGATAGATGATGCAACAAATAGATTGATAAAATAGAAATAGATTTAGGTCTGTATCAGCAAATATTTGATTTACACATTTATTTCATATACCCATGTATCTGAGGTCACATCAAATTTCTTAGGTAAAAATGGGTCACTGGTGAAGAAAGTCTAAGGAGCCCTAGTCTAAGGTACCATGCTTCCTCCTCCTCCCCATACTCTAGCCACACAGCCCTTGTTCATTGGTGTCCAACTGTACCACCCAACTTCCTGCCTCAGAGATTCACCATCCAGCCACCGTCCCACCTCAGTAGTCTCTTGTGCTCAGTCTTCTCATTTCTAAGCTGTCCTTACTCCCAGGCCCAGCCAACTCCTATATGGGGCTTGGCTTGAGCACCTCTTCCTCGGGAGCTGTTCCTGTGGCCCTGGATTACATTTGCTCTCTTGCTTTGACCTGCATAACTCTGCACATACCCCAGTACTCACGAAACCCAACCTAAACTGAACTTCAATTGTATATCTGGGAGCACAGTGCCCTGTGGGCTAATAAGCATATTGTAGTATTAAGCAGAAGAATCGGGGATACTCTAAAAAATAATAGAGCCTTAAAATGTACACGTTTGGGGGTATGTTTACATGTTAAACATCAGAGGAGAGCCATGGTGCTATTCAACATCCATGCCGATGGCTCCTAGACCCAGGATCCGGCTATTAAAACACAAACACAGAGACATTTCAGCAGAGAGAATCCACGTGGCCATAGAACTCTGGAGTCAGAGAGGCCTCCAAATATCTGTGACAAACATTTCCCCAGGAGCAACTAAAGATATTAAGCCCTATAGGCCAAATTGGTTGAGCTTAGATAGATCTAGGTAGGAGCAGAATCAGGGTAGAAATTCATGTTTCCTGGCACAGGGGTCTTTCCCCATTACTTGTGAGCTCAGGCCATCCTGAACCCTTCCCCTCACCAGGTATCAGTCACTGAGGTAGAAGAACAGAGATTAGAACTAAGGTAGATGTGCCCCACCCTGGCCACCTCTCTTCGGCTTCCTGGCTGCTTTTGCAGGCTCCTGATGAGAGTACACTGATTGTTTATGTCTTCTTGTTGTTATCCAAAGATTGCATGTGGCTTCACAAGACCACGTCCTCCCTCTAGAGAGACAAGAGCGAATGGGATGCAGCTCCAGCCAAACACTGGAAACT
This sequence comes from Peromyscus leucopus, assembly GCF_004664715.2. Taxonomy (NCBI): domain Eukaryota; kingdom Metazoa; phylum Chordata; class Mammalia; order Rodentia; family Cricetidae; genus Peromyscus; species Peromyscus leucopus. Next base: position 145,565,662 of record NC_051065.1, read on the forward strand.
GATACTCCATGAGACTCCTTCCCCACAGTCCTGCCAAACCACCTCAGTGCTGACCCCAGGGGCCTCAGTGTACTCTGGTCCCAGGCCCTTCTATGAGCCGAGAACATCAGCTGCAGTACATCTTGACCCAAGAAGGGGGCTGCCAGAGGATGGGTGGGGAGAGGAAAATGGAGGCAATGAAGGGGGACAGAGGAGGGGCAGGCTCTCTTAGACTCCTCTAAGAGATCACCAACCGAGGTGATCTGGGAGCAGCAGGGACCAAAGGTCCATGGCTCAATAGTGAGAATGAGAGAATCCCCAGGGACCCCACATTTTCATATTACCATAGTTAACACTCAAACAGATGGAGGAACTCTGCCATGTAGTACTGAAATTGTTCTCACACAGCCATCATGGTGGACTTAGAAGTGGGATAAAGCCCTGGGACAGACCACTTCCAAAATGAGAGCAGGATCCACTTAAGGCACGCCCCACAAGAGATCCCCTTGAGGAGCATCACCATCTAACCATGTCCTTGCTGTAACCAACTTCACTACATCTCTCACGAACTTCCAGTCTTGGAGTGGGGACCTCCCAGAGACACTATGACTTGACATTAAGCAAGGGAAGAATTCCATGACTAGATGAGGAAAGATGGGACCTTGTTCTCCTGTGAGCTTCTGGGTGACAGCCAGGGACATCTCTCCAACTCTGACTTTTTGTAGGCCTGAGTAAGGAAGGTCAATGATCATCAAAACAGAAGGCAGATCCAAATGCCCACCAGACCCTTCCCCAGACCCATAAAAGACCAGCAGCATGGCCTTTCTTATATAAAAGTCTTTAACTAGTCCCTAACCAAAGTTTGAAGGCAACCGAGTAGAGTCCTAAGGAAATGAAATCTGAGTCACTCTCATTATATTCCTGGACACCCACATGAGCAGGAACTCAGAAGTGACTTCTCAACTTGTCACCAGAGACTCCGCTCTGTAGGACATATCAGTGCACCCCAGAGAGGAACTACCAGAAAACACTACTCAAAGCCTAGCTGAAGACAAAACGTTGAGGGAACCCTGGAGAGCAGACAGCAGAGCCTCTACCATACCAAAGACTTCAACCCTAGAGAGCAGACGGCAGAGCCTCTACCATACAAGGGCTGCATTCTGCTTCAGAAACCACACATCTGGAAGAAGTGAGGGATAATTATCACCATGTAGGAACATCTCATGAGAAGGCTGAGAAGAAAGACTTGTGGGAGCTACTAGGACCTGAGGATTGGGCCCTATCTCTGCCATTCATCAGCTACACCATTTTTCACAAGCTTCCATGGTTGAAATTACGAAGTAATGTTTGAATAATTATAATGTAAGAATGCCACTAGACTGTAAGAAAGGAAGCCATTAAAGGGGGAAATGTAGAACTGTTAATGATAGATATGTTCATTATTTTGTGATTGTTTCCCAGGTGTGTGAATTTATCAAAACACAACCTATTACATTTGAGCAGTCAGCTATATACCAGTTATAACTCAATAGAGCTGAGGAAGCAATTTACAAAAAAAAAAAAATTTAAATAATGCCATAAGCTCCTTTTTTGCTTTAAAGATATTTTTATTAAAATGTTATGTATTTTCTCTTAAAAAAATTTAAACCCACAAAGGTATGGCCACCCAGTTTTTGACAAGGGTAGCAAAAACATGTGGTGGAAAAAAAGGTAGGCTACTGAGCAAACAGTGCTGGCAAAACTGGATATCCCCCTGCAGAAGAACGAAATTAGATCTCTCTTTCACCTTGTACAAAGAAATCAATTCAGAGTAGATCAGAGGACCTAGTCTAAAAGCTGAAACTGAAACTGACAGAGGAAAAGAGAGGACACTGTCTTCAAGACATTGGGGTGGGCAAGAGCTTCCTAAACTTCAACAGCACAGGAATTATTCAGATCACAAGCGTGGTAGGCAGCTACGTGAAGAATTATTTCAGGTTGCAATGCTCTTCCTACCTCCTCAAATGCTTCTATAAAACCTTCTTATTATCACCAACTCTCCCAAAGATGTGTCCCGGCCATCTCTTAGCCATGACTTAGGAATATCTCCACGATTCTCCTATGAGTCAAAGGATCCTCGGGAGAATACCTGCCTGCCCTTGTCACAATGACTGAGGAGAATTACTAACACTTACAGGATAATGACAGGGACACCTGCTGCACATTATTTGGTGTCCTGGGGATAACACACAAGGAAAAAGTACCATTCCTAGAATACATGATGCTCCACTGAGACCTGGCACCCCAAGGCTTAGGGAGTTCTCAGTGAAAACCACTGTGACACCCTGCAGATCTACCAGACGTGCTATAACTGTGGGAGCTCAGAACTGTCTCATCAGAGCCCTGCCCTAGCCCACCAGACTCAGATACGAGTTATTAATGTGAAACTTACATTGATTTAGGAATGAAAGCCATTGAAACAGCTAACATGTAGATCTTGAATCTGATATTCCTAAACTGCTCAGGGGTACTCAGGAAAAGATATGTCACTATGATGAAAAAGGGAAAAAAAATCACAGAATCATTTTGAGGGCCTAGTGACCTGGAGTGCTGTGGAAATAAACCCTTAGCATAGGAAGTTCTAGATGTCAAGGGAGAGCTAGGAAGTAGTAAAGGAAGAGTCGGAGAGGTCCCACTGAAAGCACCATTCTCCTCCTACATCCCCTATGGCCATGAGCAGGTAATGTAATTCTTCTGCATCTCAGCCTCCCTTTTGGTAAAACAGAAAAATACTAATCCGGGCATCATGGTGTCCTCACAGAGAGCTTGTGGAGATCCTCAGTGATACAAGGAGGGTGCTTAGCAAGCTGCCTGGCACCTAACATTGCTCAACACTAATGACAACTAAGTGATGTCCTCGGTCAGAGGAATCTGAATTCAGGGGTTTGTGCAATCCAGTTTCCAACATCCTCCCCCTTTTCCCAGAAAAATCTGGCTCCTGGGGCATTTTTCCCTTATATGAGGTGAGAGCCTAGTTTGGAACATGTCCCCTCCACACAGCCAAAACAGGCTCTTCCACAGCCATGACCCTGTGCACATACTGCTGTAGAGCCTGCCCTGCCTGGACCCACCCAGCCCTCCCCTTAGCCTCCGGTCTGGAAGAGAGGGGTCATCAACCACACTAATTAAATCTGCAGATGATAACAAACTGGGCAGCGCTGCAAACAGCACCAGAGAGGATGGGGAAATAAATGAGAAGGGACCTGGGGAGTTTAGAAAATATGGGACAGGAAATAACAAAATGAGATTCAAGGCAGAAGAATGCAAGTGACTCCAACTGAGGGGAATAAGCAGAAGCAGAGACAGGGGAAGGGGAGGGGAGGGGAGGGGAGGGAGGGGAGGGGAAGGGAAGCTGGGGAAGGGAAGGGAAGGGAAGGAAGGGAAGGGAGGGAGGGAAGGGAGGGGAGGGAAGGAAAGCTGGGGAAGGGAAGCTGGGGAGAAGGGAAGGGAGGAGAGGGGAGGGGAGGGAAGGGAGGGGGGGGGGGGGGGGGGGGAGGGGAGGGGAGGGAAGGGAAGGGGAGGGGGGGGGGGGGGGGGGGGGGGGGGGGGGGGGGGGGGGGGGGAGGGAGGGAAGGGAGGGAGGGAGGGAAGGGAGGGAGGGACGGGAAGGGAAGGGAAGGGAAGGGAAGGGAAGGGAAGGGAAGGGAAGGGAAGGGAAGGGAAGGGAAGCTGGGGAAGGCTGGGGTGATGAGGGTCTGGAGTCTGGTGGAACACAGGCAAAGGAGAGACCAGGAGCCAGGGCTGAGCAAGAAGTGGAGGCTGAGGAGCATGGAGGTAAGAATATAGGCAGGATGTGCTGAGTCTCTGACTATCTCACAGCATGAGCTTATTCCGGTCCTCAGTCCATCTCAAGAGGTCATCATGCAGCTCACTCACTACTCACGAAAGCTGCAGTATGCAGCTCTCACTCACCAAGGGCTCACTTCCAGCCTGCTCATCCCTTCAGATGTGATAACAGCTGCAGGAGTGGGCACTGCCAGTCTGCTCACTCACCACTCAGCCGTGATAACAGCTGCTGGAGTGGGCACTGCCAGCCTGCTCACTCACCACTCAGCCCTGGTAACAGCTGGAGTGGGCACTGCCAGCCCACTCACTCACCACTCAGCTGTGATAACAGCTGCAGGAGTGGGCATTGCCAGCCTGCTCACTCACCACTCATCCATGGTAACAGCTGCTGGAGTGGGCACTGCCAGCCCGCTCACTCACCACTCAGCCCTGGTAACAGCTGGGGATAGGAACACCTGCCCATGTCTGACTTTCTTCTCTCCAACTCCAAGAACAAAGACTAAGCTCTGTCACTCACTCTGTTCTTCCTGGATTCCAACCTAGCACTAAGCCCAAGGTAAGCTTTAAATAAAAATAAACGTTGGAAAAAAATAAATAAATAAACGTTGGGAGCTGGAGAGAAGGCCTAGAAGTTAGAGCTCTTGCAGAGGACCCAGGTTCAGTTCCCAAAACCCACCTCAGCTGGCTCACGAGTGCCTGTAACTCCAGTTCCCAGGGATCTGATGCTCTCCTCTGTCCTCCACAGGCACCTGCTCATAATGGTGCAAATAAATTCATACATAATACATAAACAAGTCAAAAAATAAGGAAATTCTTTTCTTAATCAAAAAATGGAGGTTGACATAATCTGAACAATATCATAACATAACAGAGAATTCTTCTCTCCACCTCCTCATAGATGAAAAGAATATCTGAGTCCATTCTTGATCTCCAGGCCCATGATTCTGGAACAATGCTTCACACACATGTGGTATTCCTGAATTAGTACATCCCTAATCGGTACTTGTTGTCTATTTACTCCTTATTTAGACCATAAAACAACCCAGAGCCACTTAGGGCCCAAGATCAGATAGCAGGGGAACCCCTGGGAACTGGTGGGGGACATGTACATGTTGCTTGACAGTGAGCCTCTGAGCATAGTGACTTCTCAGGGACTACACTTGTTCCCCTGAGGCACCTGACCCCATTCATCAGAAAACATTATCACCAATTATCATAATAAAAAGTAGTCAGGAATATAAGGCTGCCTGATGCTCAGAGGACTTAAATAAGGCTCACTGGCCTCAGGGGTAGGGAGTCTAATATCTGTCTTGGGCTACTGACAATGAATCCTGTGTAAAAGTAGGACTCCCTTTGTAGATTCTAGAATACCATAGTTCCCAGCAATGTGTTTTAAGAGTTAAGTTAGGCAAAATACTAAAAACTTTCTTTAAAACTCAAGCTACTTTGGTACTGCAGACAGGAAGCGTAAGTGAGGAGCCAGTGGGGCTGATTAATGCTCCCGATAGAGCCCAGGGATAAAGATGTTCCTATAAAAGGCATTCCCTGCAGATCAGGGTCACAGTGTCCCATTTCAAGAGGACCAAGAAAAAGCCAGCCTGCACCATCTCCACACCTCTACACACACACAGTTCCAGAGGTGTTCACCTCTCCAGGCCAGAAGAGACTAGAGACAGTTTGTGATACACACCATGTCTGGTGCTAGCCCTATTCTCATCCAACATCAGCCTCCCCTGGGCACTGCTGACAGCTTACCCATAACACAGCAGGGCTGAGCTCCTACGGCCCCCCTCCTCAAGACCCTAACACCTCAGCCTGAAGAACAAGCCTTACAGCCATTCTGCTAAACACATAAAACGTGATGAGCTGCGGAGCTCCTGCCTCCAGACGGGACCCAGGCTGAGTCGGTGCACGGGTCACGGAGACTTGCAGAAATGACTCGGATTTCCATTTCTCCTTGTCTTCTTTACCCCAGAGTCCTTTTGCTAGTCTCATCTTCTGAAACTTAAGATCAAAGATCCTACTTGAGGTGAGGCATCTCCCAGCTGAAGGAAGAGTGTACTAGTTTTCAATGGCCCTGTAACAGGATGCATTTGTTACTCAAATGAAGAAGGCAACATGTGTTTACATGTATCAGAGAGAGGACAAAGAAGCCCCAACTACAGGAATAGGTTTTATTTAATAGTTTACTGGTGCCGGGCAGTGGTGGCACACACCTTTAATCCCAGCACTGGGAAAGCAGAGCCAGGCGGATCTCTGTGAGTTCAAGGCCAGCCTGGTCTACAGAGCGAGATCCAGGACAGGCACCAAAACTACACAGAGAAACCTTGTCTCAAAAAACAAAAAACAAAAAGAAAAGGTTTACTGACTATGACAATATTCTGGTAGGTGACAGTGAACCTATTGATCTAACAAAATAAATACACTAAGTTTATTCTCGTTTCATTCCTGTAGCTTTTTCTAAAGGATCAAACTAAATAACGACTCCTTAAAGAGTGGGTCCTTGACCTGCTCATCACTAAGCCCTCAGCACCCAAGAACTCGGTGCCTAGAACAGTACAGACATGCTGAGCAGTTCACTGAGACAAATGGAACCAATGAAGAGTTTCAGAAACATCCCAGGGTGGTGGAAGAATCCAGGCCTCTGATAAGCATGGCCAAGAGAGGCCCACCATGGCCCTGAGGAAGCCCAGCTTGTCCTACCCAGAATCCTTCAAATGTCTCCCACATGCAGGCTCAGGAAGGCTGCATGAATGTGGCAGAGACCAGAGGGAAGTGGAAATGGGTCGTATTCTAAGCTCTTTGTATTTGACCTGCAGACAGCCAAACACTAGCTCCAAAATGCCAGCCAGCTTTACCAGAAGTGAGACAGGCAATCCACCTCCATAGATTTACTCAGCTGTTCCCCTAGCTCTACCCAGGAGCCTTCAGTAGCCTTGGCCTCACCCTGAAGGCTCTGTGTCCTGTGCATTCCCTTATCCAAGGTCCAGGAGCTCACAATCAACCCAGGTCCCTTCAGTAGGAAGCCACTTGAGTGACTATGGGTGGTTTTTTTCACTCTGGAACACAGATAATTTTCTGAGGCCTAGATCTGTAGACTATCTGGGTTTACCTAACTAGTCTGTGGCAGAGGCTTCAACAACTGCACTCCTAGTACAGTGCAGTGACTAGTCCTGACCCTGAGGTTCATGAGGGAGAGGCAGAAGAAATAGTGAATGTCCAGGGTTTACCAAAACAAACAAACAAACCAAAACCCACTGGGTTATACACATTAGAAGAATGACTAGTGATATTCAAATGTCAAGTTCACCATTGCATAGTGTATAGACATGCCAAAATACCACATTATACTTCATAAGGATGTGCAATTATTATCTGTCAATTAAACGTTACAAGAAAAAAAATTACAACCGCTTTCTTTAAAAAAAGACCCCCTCCATTTCTGAACACAAAGAGCCTTGTCAGGTACAAGTTTCCCAAATGGTCCTTTACCCAGGGAAAGAGCAGGCCCATGTGCAGGAGGAGCGGCCGGGCACAACACAGAACCAAGACAACACACACAGCTCCAGAACCGGGCACCCTTAGTTCTCTGCTTGTGTAACCTTGGCAGTGCCTAAGTCCTAGTTCACGGGTGGGAAAATCACGTCCCTCACAGGACCACTGTGAAGATTCAGTATGGAAAGGAGAAGGGAACCCCCACCCCTAGGTGTCCAGTGGCAGGCAGGCAGGTTAGCTTCCTGCAGTGACGGGGTAAAATTTACATTGAGGCCTTTTATTTATGGTTGTTGTTGTTTGTTTGTTTTTTACATTTGGTAACATGGGCTGGGCAGTACTTCATCCCACTACAAAGCTCCTATCAACTGCTGGCTGCTGCTCTACCTTCTGACAACGAAGCCAGCCAGAAACAGGGTGCGAAAGAGAAGAGAAAGGCTGAAGCGCTCACAGGCCCCACCAGGAGCAGACAGGATTACTTTGGCTTGAATGTGCCTAAGGAGCTCTCTCCGCCTCTTCTCCCTCCCCCCTCCACCTTGTGTTCCCAGACTCCCAAAGTTTGGCCTCATGCTGTCACTGTCCAGCAGAGCCACTGGCTCCGGGCAACACTGAGGCTCCCGTGCAGATGACAGGTGAATTGGGGCCTCTCTGAGAAAACACCATCTTCTTTGCATCATCTGCCTGCTCCGATCGATCTGTGTCTTTCCCTGGCTGAGGGATTTGGGCTGAAGCCCATCCAGCCTACTGGGCATGCCCAGGGGAGAAGCTGTTCAAAGCTTCAGGAACTCAGGAGGCGTGTGTCCTGCTGGTCAGGGAGGGGCTTCCTGGGAGAGTCCTCTCTGGCTGCTCTTCAGCCTCTCCATCAACACATCAGGACAAATGAGGTGTTTCTGTCAATCACTGAAGATGCACAGCATTCCAGCTGTATCCTCTTGAGCTAGTGAGACTTCTTGGGAGACATTCAACACAGAAAGAAACTCTTTGTTCAGGGGCAATGAGAGTTTTTGAAGGACGGAGTCTGCAGGTGGTCATAAGCCTGTGTGGGGAACTGTAGAGACAGTCCAGGGTTCAGTGACAGTCTCACAGCACTCTAGAGAGCCTCCTAGACCTAATGGCACCAGCCAGAATTATAGAATAATAACATCACTGAACCCCACCCAATCAAGAAGGCCTGTGGAAGCCCATTTCTCTCATCAGTATGCTTGGCAAGAGGTGGATAGAGGCTCCAGGGCTCAGGACTCAATGCTTTCACACATTTGTGGAGTCCCTAGTATAAACAAAGAGAAAGCCACGGGGGGACCCACACACTGAGGGTTTCTTCAAGATGCTTACAGATAGAATAACCAGGTGTGGTGGTGCACACCTTTAACCCCAGAACTCCGAGGCAGAGGCAGGTAGATCTCTGAGTTCGAGGTCAGCCTGGTCTACAGAGAGAGTTCCAGGACAGCCAGGGCTACAGAGAAACCCAGTCTTTTTTTTTTTTAAAAAAAAAAAAAAAAAGAAGAAGAAGGAGGAGGAAGAGAAGAAGGAGGAGAAGAAGGCAGAGGAGGGGGAGGAAGAGGAGAGGAAGAAGGAGGAAAAGGAGAAGGAGAAGCAGCTTACAGATTGGAGAACCATCCAAGAACCTAGGGGGGGAAATCAGAAGCCAAAAGGCTGCAGAAAATTTTAAGAGAAGTGCTGTTGACATCAGGACTCTTTCTGCACAGAATCAGGCCACAGGTCAGTGTGCAGGGTCTCGCACGAGGTTATTTTTGCCTGTAAGTGCCTAATGACCGTGTTGTCGTCTTTCTTTCTCTGGCGAAGACGACAACAGTACTTGGACTTGATTGTGCTGTTCGCTAGCTGGCTGATGGGCTCCTCTGCCTCCCCTTCACTCCTCTTCACTCGCACATGAGGGGTTCGGTTAGCAGAGCTCCGAGGACCTTTCCAACTCCAAAGTTCTGCATGCTTTCATACATCATCCTCAGCCATCTTTCTTCTGTTTGCCTTTGCGTCCATACAACCTCTCGTCATATCCCCCCACCCTCTGCTTGGCCCGTGGCCTTGATCTTATCCTTCCCGCATTTGTGGCATCTGTGAAGCTGTGGAGAGACTCCCCGCTTTCTCCCAGTCCCCTATGCCTCATTCCCACGTGTGTTAATCCTAATTATCAACTTGACTGGATTTAGAATCATCACAGAAACACACCCCTGGGTGTATCGGTACGGACGTTTCCAGAAAGATTTAACAGAGCAGGGAAACTCCATCCTGACTGTGAGTGGCACTGTCCAATGGGCACGGGTCCTACACTCAATGAAAAGCACAAGGGAACTGAGCACCACCCCTCACCGCCATTCATTCATTCATCTGACTACAGATGCCATGTGACCAACCTCCTTGTCCTCCTCCTGCCACACCTTCCCTACCGTGATGAATCCTCAAACTGCACCCTCCCTGTTTTGTTGGGTATTTTGTCACCACAGCACTGCTGTGAGGAATAAAAAAAAACAAACTAACTAACAGACCATGCTTTCTGAAACCCATCCCCCAGTCAGAAATGTCATATTTATCCCCAGAGTTCCATCTCCCCAGACAGCTCCCCCAGAGCATCCTCCTCTGAGTTCTATTTTCATTCGGAACTTTCACCCACTGCATCATTACCAAGGATGGCAGTCTTTAGCCAACTTTTCTATAAAGCGCAGACAGTAACTATTTCACTCTTCACAGCCACTGGTTTCTTTAAGGACTACTCGAAAGTATTTCTTGAACAGGATACATGTAAGCGGGTCTGGCTGAATTCAATCCAATTTTTATTTATGAAGATAGGTGATGCAGAGCTGGGAGATGGTCCGATGGATAAGAGCACTTACTGAGCAAACTTGAGTTCAGACACTCAGCACCCATGGAAAAATACAGGCCTGGCCATGAGCACCTTCAACTGCAGTGCTAGGACAAGGGACGTATAGAAACAGGCAGATCCCAGAGGGCTTGCTGGCCAGGCAACCCGGCCAAAAGTGACAAGCTCCAGGTTAAACAAGAGACCTTGTCTTAAAGGAATGAGGCAAACAGTAATAAAGACACATAACATCTCCACTGACCTCTGTACACATGGGTGTGTGCACCCACTCACAAGTGCACATGTAATACATGCATAACAATACTCTCTCTCTCTCTCTCCCTCTCTCTCTCTCTCTCTCTCTCACACACACACACACACACACACACACACACACACACACACAGCTGGTTGACTGGATTCACTCTGCAGGGCATAACTGTCCACGCCTTACCCTAAAGCTAGACTTACCGATAGACATCACCCGCCGGCCCTTCCCTCACTGCTGTGACTATGTGCATGTCTGTCTGCTATACTGGAGTGTGAGGTTCTTGACAGATGGCTCTGCTGGCTCTGTGTCTTCTAACACTTGAATCTCCCTGTCTATTGCTGTCCCACATACAATATGTATCCCACAAATGCTTGCCCTGTTAATATCTGGTATGATAGTACATGTTTCCCATCCCATAATATAAGGAGATCATCACTAGAACAGACTAGGAAACATCAAGAGGCCAACCAGCACAGATGATGAAGGATGGGCCAGGGATGAAACTCAACCCATACCCATGTGGTCATACCTGCCAGAGTATGCAGAGAAGGCAACTGCCCTGCTGACCTCAGCATGGCTCTTGGAGGGAACTCCATCTGCTACATCAAAGGGCACATAGCCTGATCAAAAGTTTGGACCAGACATTCCACCTCCTGGATCCATGCCTCCATTCCCTCCCACTCAGACAATCCAGACTGATAGCACTCCTGGGACTGGGATCAACCTGAGAGGCAGACATCTGTGGGAGCTTTAATCTGAACCCACAGCTGATGCCTAATACCTACCACTAAAGCATTCACTCTGCTGTGCAGTCCAAAAGAGCATGCAAACATCAATCCACTCCATTCTCCTGATGCTCTGAGATTAAGTGCAATGGGAAACTGGGGTTAGCACAAAATCTTTGCAGTGAGTAGCATCACAGGACCACCATCTAAAGCTGATGTGACCGAGGCTGGATCTAGAGCAAAAGAGAAGAACCGTACTTCTCTCCTCACCACACACACACACACACTCACATACACATGCCACGAGTATCAAACCTACTGGTTCACTCCAAGAGAATAAAAATCAGAGCCCATTCAAAGAAGGGAGATGGGAAGAGATAAAGCTCAAGTCCATGTGCAGTAGAAACGTGGGAGAAGAGCCAGGTGTGGTGGTGCACACCTTTAATCCCGAGTGCTTCGGAAGGCAGAGTTCTGAGTTCAAAGTCAGCCTGATCTACAGAGTGAGTTCCAGGACAGTCAGGGCTACACAAGAAAAAAAAAATAGGAGAAGGAACTTTAGGTGTCTGACTAGAGAGAAGGCAGGCAGAAGGCGAACGAGGAAGGACGATATGACAATATCTGGCTTCAAATAGCATCCAAGGATAGGACTTAGGCTTGGTCCACATGGTAACTCAGGGCAGGTACAGGGCCAGCTGAGAAAGAAGTAAGTGTCCACATGGCCCAAACACCAATCATAGTAATGTTCTAAAACATGGTTAGAGTCTTAAGATATTTTTAAAATTTGTGTTAATTCTTTGAGAGTTTCATACAAAGCATTTTGACCATATTCATTCCCCTCCCCCAACCCTTCCCCTTTCCCTACCCACCCAACTTTGGGCCTTTAAAAAAAATTCTTAAGCCCATCAAACACGCTTCAAAGATATTAAATTTTTATTAGTACTAGTTTAATTATTCCATCTGCCTTCATCAATTCCCATTTTAAAATAAATCTAGATGATTATTCTAGGGTATTAACTATGTCCCTCCAAAAATCCACACCAATCAGAACCTCAGGATATACATTCACTTGGAGGCGTCTTTGCAGGTACAATTAGTGGTAGTTGATATGTGATTATACAGTCTTAGAGTAGCCCTAGCCCTTAGCACCCACAGAAACAAACACACAGAGACACACACGGGAAGATGGCAATGTAAAAACATGGCAAAGGCTGGAGTGAAGGAGCCACAAGCCAAGAAATGACAACGACTGACCACAAAAGTCATGGACGATTCTTCCTTGGAGCTTCCAGAGCTAGAAGTCCCAAACTGAATAAATAAAAAAGAGAAGGTGGGTTGAGCACAGGCGTTCATCACCCTCGGTATCAGCTGTGCTGACTCCTTGCTCTGGATTCCTAGTCACCAGAGCTATGAGAAAACAAATTTCAGTTATTTTAAGCCAACACATTTGAGGTGATTTTTTTATGGAAGACTCCAGGAGTTAACATAGTTGGTAATTTAGAAATATTAGGGCAAGCATTTCATGGCAAATAGGCTGATATACTAGTAAAAATGAATGAAAAAGATGACTTCCTGGATTCAAATACCCAACTAAATATTTACCCTGTGCGATGCTGGGTGAGTTATTTAGCTTTTCTGTGCCCTAGTTGCCCTTTCTACAAAATAGTGAAAGTATTGACCTTGCAAGGTCATTGTTCAAACCACTCGTCACTGACTGAGCGCTAAGTGTCCCTCTCAAGAAACATGCCATTAAAACATCTCTATGAATTTCGGCCATTACTGTCAGCTGTGGGGTTGATATTGATTGCTGGCTTGATGGGAAACTAAAGTCCCAACAGAATCAAATCACTGGGCAAGTCTGTGAAAGATTATACAGGTGAGATTAGTTGAGGTGGGAAGGCACACACCCCCTTAATAGTCCCATTCCATGGGCTAGCGTCCCAGACTGAATAAATAAGAAAGAGAAAGTGGGTTGAGCACCGACGTTCATCACCCTGTGTATGCTGACTGGATGCAATGAGGCCAGCTGCCCTCAGCTCTTGCCACCATGACTGCTTGCATAATAGACTACACTCTCAAGCAACGAGCAAAAGCAAGTCCTTTCTCCCTTGCATTGCTTCCCTCGGGTGTTTTATCACAGACCAGGAAACACAACTGACATGCAGTTTAAACAGACCGAAGAGTTCTAACCTTGCACTTTAGCGCAATTGCTGCCACAGTGGTGAACAATGACTGGTCTCTCTAATAAGTCAAGAGCCATGTGCTAACCGTGTTGTGACCAGTGTACTCACTAACACTTACTGAAATGCTGGAATGGAAATAAAATAACACTCATTTGTAAAGGATGAAATTTAGCCCAAAGAGGTTGAATAATAATCATCATCACACAGTACAAAGTGATATCATCAATATTTATACTCAGGTCTTAACACCTTCCTATAAGACCCATGCTTCCCATTGTAGAAACAAATTCTGTTCCCTGGTGCATTTCCAGTTCTAACACCATGCCTAGGTCATAGTCAGCATGGCCCACAGTCTTCATGAATGAATTGAATCACTAGTCACAATGTGATTCACCCTTAAGAAGCTCACTGCCCAGTAAGTAGACAAGTAGACATGAGAACAATGATTGCATTTGCAGAGCACAATGAAGTAAAGGAAGAAACCTAAAGAGTCAGTAGACTTCAGAGGAGACGAGTACTAAGAGCATAGAGCATTTCAAAAAGAAGGACACAGACGGGTATGGAAGGTATGGAGGCCAGAAGCCTCCGAGCAAAGGGGTTTGGCATGACTGGAGCCAAGGGTGCAAGTCTGGTGGTAGGTCAAAGGATGAGGACAATGTTGGAAAAAGCAAAAACGCAGATCAGAGACTCATTATGAAAGTGTGAGCAACAGGCTTCAGGAGCATGAGCTTGCTCTTTGGTGCTCAGAGCCATTGAGATAGTTCATGTAAGGGAAGGCTATTCAGATTTGCATCTAGAATGTCCACTCTGACTGAACACTAAGAGGCCCTGTAGTATATTGCAGTCATAAAAACGGAGATGATGAGTGTTGGAATTAGAAGGTGGCAATAGGGAAGGCGGGGTGTGGACAGATGTGGGAATGAGACTGACATGGTTTGAGAGGTGAAAGGAGAAAGAAAGCCAGGGGAGCATCCAGATGCTAATTCAGACAAGGAGAAGGGCTGGGACAATGAAGACAGAGAGCAGGCATGACCAAAAAAAAAAAAAGAGATAAATAACTTAAAGACAGAACCGATTCCTTGCTATTTTAGAGATAGATGAGTGAAAAGGAACACATGAAGGATGAGTAAGAAGAAACACAGAAAAAGAGGAAATTTGGGGAGAAATCAGGTCAGGCCCTAAAATCAGAGGAGGAGAAAATAACAAGAAAGACTAAACAAGCGGTCACCATGTCAATAAACCAATGACTGAAACAGTTGTGTATTTCAAGAATAGAAATATGAGAAGAAATTAAATAATGAGGGGAAGATTACCATAGTTCCTAGAACTTAGTTGGTACCTGATAATGATGGATGGATGGACAGACAAAGAGATAGATGGACAAATGGATGGAAATATTTCTACATTGACTACCCACTGTCTACACCCTGGACTGAATTTGTGATGGCTCTATCCAGAGACAGAGAGACAGACCAAGGTAACACAGAGCATCCTTTCCAGGCTCAGCTGTATAGTATTCCACACAGATCTTCAGAAACAAATAAATGTACAGTTCACAAAAAAAAAAAAAAAAAAAAAAGGAAAAGGAAACGTAGTAACTTTCCTCCCCAGAAGGGTCTTCCAAAGGTCAGCCCATCCACCCCAGCTTCTGGCAGAATGTCAGGAGCAATTTTCAACACACACCATCTAATCTAGAGAAACCAGCATATCCACGCACCTCAGTCAGACTTCTTAAGGGAAGGAAGAGTACATGTGTCTACCCTACCACTTCTTGTTTTCTGGCAAGGGATATGGAAAAACCCATCATCGACATTGCTGCTGACCCTGGAGCCAACAGCACAGCCCCAGGCCAAGACTCTGGGAAACGCATCAGATCAAACTCAATGATCAATAATAAAATCAGCAACATTCTCCAAGCCAACTGGGTGGAAATTCAGAAGGGGCAGTCCAGTCACTCCTCCTGGGGCTACACAACACACTTATTCCCTGAGGTTAATGGGCTTCACCACTTCCCTGGATACATGCATAGTGTCACAGGAGTCAAACTTTTTTTTTTAATCAGAAACAAGGTCAGGGAAGTAATGATAACAATTAAAGGGGCTCCATGGGCCCATAAGCTCCTGCCTCCTGCCTCTAATGGGAAAAAAATTCCAAACCCCTTGTGAGGGTTTACCAATCAAACCAGAAAATCTATCAGCCATACAATTCAGCTGGAAGAATGTTCTTTGGTTAAACAATGTGCCTGGAACACTCTTGGTCTCATTGTTCCAGACTGGAGAAAGAAGCTATAGAAATAAATTAACCAGTTCAATAATGTTCATCTCGGGCTGACCTACTGGCAGATAGAAACTTCCTGCCTGGACCAGAGATGAATTAACCCTTTCAGGCAATGTTTGGAGGGTAAAAGAAGGCAGAGGGAGAGAATGCAATATGTAATCAACTACTGAAGGAGAAATGGGAGGCTGGTGGTGCTGAGAAGAAAGGAAGAGCCCTTTCTTCAAGGATCTTCAGGAATGGGGTGGAAAGAAACAACTAAACAGCTAGGCCTGTGTTTTGAGTCTTTCTGACCTCTATTAAAGTTAGTCACTACAGTCCATGACCCTCTTCTAGGACCTGAAAAGAACAAAAAGCCTCTTTCCGCACGCCACAGCATCTGGGCACCAGGAACACCAGGGGCAGAGCCCAGACTTGAGCTTCTGTTACAAATGGGAAGCTTGAGAAGGGAGTGATTGTCCCGGGACCAGACTCGATTCCTCCATCCAGAGATGCTTCTGCTCTGCTCTGTCCTCTCCATTTCTTAAGAGCCTTGTACCTTGATGGTACCTGTAAACTGAAAGGCTGGATCTGCACTTCTCAGAGGCATAGCAGAGGGACAGTGCCAGCTACAGGTCCTGACCCTCTGGCTGGACAGAGGACATTCACAGCTTGGTCAGACATCAGACAGACTGGTGGCTGCAGAACTAGAGTCATGTGACAAATCTTCTTTCTCAAAGCTTGGAAAAGATCAAAGGCGGGTGAGGCCTTAGCTGGGTGGTCTGAGACAGTGAGGAGGGGTGGGATGGGGGACAACAAAGGATGCAGAGAAAGACACAGTGGGTCACCCAACATCCCATAACAGGGCTGGCTTTGTCTTCCTGACTCAAAGTCCACAGCAGAGAAAGCTGAGAAATGTTGGTCAAAATGCAGCCATGAGGCATAGGCTAGACCTCTGGAGTCTGCAGAGCCGCAGGATCAGGAAAGAGACGCTGGGCAGGAGGAGAGAGACTGAGAGGGTATGAGGAGAGACAGGAGAGCAAAGGAAGTCACCCTGGAGACAGAGATGGCTGTGTGCTGGGCTCCACACAAGCCCCTTTGTCACCGTGGAGCAATAACTACCTACCACATACATGTTGGAAATCTCTAACACCCTAAACACACATTTTGTGACATCTAGAATTTCATCAGTGGCTCCAGTTTCTCTTTGCCAGTTAGTCTCTCCCAGGATGCTGACGACAGATCAATCAAACATCAGAGGCAGGACTTAAACCCCAAGCCATTGAAACCAAAGTCATCCGGTAGAAGACCCCTGCCACCCCAGGAGCAGGAACACCTGCTCTACTCCAGAACCATAGGACCAACGACCACACCTGGAGATGTTTGGCCTCCACATTTACTGGTACATTTACAACCATTCTGTATAAACCATGGGGATTCTCTTGTCTTTTTAATCTGAATCTCCGGTGTTCTCTCGTCTGTCACTTGTTTTCAAGCACTTCCGTAGACCTTTGTGTGGGGATGTGTGTGATGTCCGCTCAGCTGCCCAGGCTTCTAGACGTTCTTCAAGCTTAGAGAGTGGGTCCTGTGGGGAGTGTGTGGAAGGAACCTGAGGCACAGAACCCAGGTAGGTATTCGGGTCCCTGTTTCTCTTCTATCTGGGACCAGGGCTTAGCTATAGCATGGTTTGGACTAGCATGCCCTCAACGGCTTCTGTTTGAAAGGGCTGGTCCCCCAGAGTGGCACTATTGGAAGGTATTATGGACCCTTAGAACTTGGGGCTTAGTGAGGGGCTCCCAGGTCACTGAGGAGACACCTTCACAGACAGTTGTGGGGTTTAGTCTGTCTTTCTTTTTCTCTTTGTTCTCTGGTTGCTGAAGGAAGTGATTTGCTCTGCCACAATGTGCTGTTTGCCACAGCCCAAAGCTAAGAGGGGTCACTTGATGATGGGCCGGATCCACCAAACCCTGAGTCAAAAACAAACCTCTTTTCTTTATAAGTTAAGTACCTTGGGTACTTGATTATAGTATTGAAACCTGACATCAAACACATTGCCTACCTATGTCTTGGATTCTTTGCTAATTAAATGAGAATCTTGGACCAGGTATGGTGATTGGTGCCCATAATCTCAGCCCTTGGAAGGCTGAGGCAGAAGGATTACTGCAAGCTGAAGTCCAGCCTGGGCTACATAGTAAGTTCCAGACAAGCCAGATATAAATAACAAAACACCATCTCAAAAAATAATAATCAAAAAACAAAGATAAGTTTAGATGAGATAACCAATTGCATCCATCATTTCACCTGTGATACATGTAAGCAGTACTTTTATTAATAATTAATTCTTATGATGCCTAACAAAGACTGACTGAGCACCAGGCACCATGTGACATATACTTTCCTAGGTATTTTTCCATATCACTTAATTCTAGCACCTGCTCTATTGCAATATATTAAAAATCCTCATTTTGCAAATAAACCAAGGCACAGGATGGAGATGTAACTCTGTGGAATGCGTGAGCTGGGGCTCCTTCTCTGATACCATGAGAAAACAATAAATAAATGAAGGAGGAAGAGAGGGAAACACAGGGGGTGGAGCAAGGAAAAGAAAGAAAGAAACCAAGACACAGGAACATTTAACGCGTGTCCTAAGGTGATGTGAACAGTGAAGAGCAGTTATGGGAACCACAGGTCATCATCTGTAAACCTATCTTCACACTGTGTCACATGGGCAGCTAACAGTAAGTAAAGGGAAGGGCATCTTGAATCTTGGCTCTCAGCAGTCAATGTACAACACAATACTCTTGTGGAATATTACTTGAAGATGTGTTACATTTGCTTATGCTATGGAACACCTGTTTAATAATACAAAGATGTGTTACATTCTTTTATGTTGCATTTGTTTAACTCTGTGAAGCTATGTTAATTTGCCTGTCTAAACTACCTGATTGGTCTAATAAAGAGCTGAATAGCCAATAGCAAGGCAGAAGAAAGGATAGGCGGGTCTGGCAGGCAGAAAGCATAAATAGGAGGAGAAATCTGGGAAGAAAAGTTTGAGGAGTGATAGGAGGAGAGAGGACAACAGGGGTCAGCCACTCAGCTACAAGCAAGCCACAGAATAAGAAGGAAAAAGGTATATAGAATGGAGAAAGATAAAAGCCCAGAGGCAAAAGGTAGTCAGGATACTTTAAGTTAACAAAAGTTGGCAAGAAATAAGCCAAGCTAAGGCTGGGCACTCATAAGAAAGAATAAGTCTCCATGTATTTATTTGGGAGCTAAATGGTGAGCCTCTCTAAGAGCAAAGAGTTAAAAAAAAAAAAAAAACACAACACAATACTGCTGACAATCAATGTACGGGGTGGTTCTAGCACAGCCATAAGAACCCTGCAAAATTCATGAAAGCCGAGGGTGAAATTACAAGCTTCTACACGGAGCACAGGGGCAGCTCGGTTTCAAAGGTGCTATCCTCGCCCCGTTACTTGACTGGTCTCAAATGGGGGGCTGCTGTGAAGGCCAAGCACAGGCTTGAGCCACTCTTCACTGCTTCTTCCTGCTGCTGCCACTGCGGACGGTCCCGGCTGGAGAGTGATGGCCTGGCCACGAGGAAGGCTGAAGGCAAAGTCAGACCACTCGGGTCCAGAGGAGCCACAGTTCCTTCCTTCCTTCCTTCCTTCCCTCCCTCCCTCCCTCCTCCCTTCCTTCCTTCCTTCTTCCTTCCTTCCTTCCTTCCTTCCTTCCTTCCTTTCTTTCCTTCCTTTTCATATAATATATTCTGGTCATGGTCTCCCCTCCCTCACCTCTTCCCAGATCCTCCCCATCTCCCTACCCATCAAACTCCAAGCCCTCTTTCTTCTTTTCCCTAGAAAACAAACAGGCCAATAAAAAATAAAATAAAATGAAGCAAACAGACAAAGAAACACACACAAAGAAAAGCAAAAGAAACATATATACATATATATATATACACACATAGAGAGAGAGAGACCTGCATGCACATACACAAAAAACATAACACAAAATCAAAAACCATAATAGATAAACAAAAGACAAGTGAGGTAAGAAATGCCCAAACAGCCAGGCAGTGGTGGCGCACCCCTTTAATCCCAGCACTCGGGAGGCAGAGGCAGGCAGATCTCTGTGAGTTCGAGGCCAGCTTGGGCTACCAAGTGAGTCCCAGGAAAGGTGCAAAGCTACACAGAGAAACCCTGTCTTGAAAAATCAAAAAAAAAAAAAAAAAAAAGGAAAAGAAAAGAAATGCCCAAACAAAGCATTATGAGACAAAACATCTCCAAAAATACCATTGAGTTTGTTTAGTTTTGGCCATCTACTACTGGGTGGGAAAGCTCCCTTAAGTATAGTATGAATATCTAGTGAGGCTCCCTAAGAGAAAACTAATTTTTCCTTTGTGAGCAGCTATCAATGGGAGGTAACTTCAGGGTTAGTGATGGAGGCTCTTGCAAAGTCACTCTCTACACTTTTCAGAGGTGGTAAACCCATAATTGGTAACTCAGACACCCAGAAACAAAGGAATATAGTACCCAGGCAAATGTGCCCAGCCTGCTGTGATCTGTACAGTATGCAGTGGAAGAAAACCATGGCCATAGGGTCCTTCTCTCCAACACATACCCCAGGGCAGCATGCTGGACCTTCAGGTGGTTCCAGATCATGTGAACAGAAAGCAAACCACTCAAAAGTAAAAGAATACAGACAGATCCACAAATCCATTCCTCCCAGAGCACAGTGAGGAGGGATGAACCCAGCCTCGAGGCAAGCTTGCTACTAAGAGCACCCAGGGGATCCTAAGGCACACATATTGCTTCCCATTTGCCATCCATCGCATTGGGTTTGAGCAATCTGCTTCCGATTTGCTGTCCACAGCCTGATCCTACCAAGAAGCACCGCATTCTTGTACTCCTATTTCATCTCCCTCTGGTCCAGCCTGATCTGACCTTGTGTCAGATTAATATTCCTATTCCGTAGAGGCCAGACAAAATGTCCTTTAGTGGTGTTGACCTCTCCAGTTGCCCCCAGCTGCCTGGAAGCTTACAAAGCCAGTGGCAGCCACCACCCCTTCCCCACCCTGGAGCCGGAAGTGTAAACACCCAGGGTGGCCTGACTCATATGGAAACTTATTAGGAAGAAGTGAGACTTTACAAGGTGTCAGAGATTTCACTAGCAGACAGGACCAGGGTGTCTAGGATTTGCAGAAGGAGAGCAACTGCTTTTTCCACTGTCACAAAGACATGGCCCAGGTTAGGGCTGAAGTTCCAGCTTACTGACTGAGGATCAAGGCCGAGTAAAGGGAAGTGTCTGTAAGCATACAAACTGAGGATGACGGTAGCTGATATTACTGCAAGTTAGACATTCTACTAGGACCTTTTAATGCTTATCTCTAAAGTATTTAATTCCTCAGTGAATGCAACAAGGGGACACTATTCTTTTTCCCTCCCCTCTACTGATGAAAACAGAAAGTGAACCAAGGTAATGACTTTCCCAGAGTGTCCCTCTAACCCAGGTCTAAGCTTCTAAAGATTGAGGAGCACATGCCACCATGCCCTGAGATCTACAGAAGACCCCTTAGTACCATGCCATCTTTCTGGCCCATGATGAGGATAATTTTGAGGACTGAACATGGCTAGAGTTAGGACCATGTAGATAGCATATCCATGCTTCAAATTGTACTGTGTCACCTGACCACATCCCTGTGTACTCCAGAAATGGAACATTAGTCCATCTGGGCTAAGCTCGATCAAAGGCAAAGCATGTTTCACCTTATGTGTCTTTTTGGAGCTCTGTGACACCTTTGCTCTAGGAGAGAGGTAATGAGAAAACTATTCCAGGGGAATCAGAAGTGGGCCAAGAAGAGTCTAACAGAGTCTTCAGTGACTTCGTGGTAAGAAGAGAGGCCCTGGACTGTCTGTCTCGGGCCCTGTGCAGTAGGCAAACCTAAGCCGCCTGACCCTCCCAACCACAGAAGAAAAGCAGACCTTCAAATAAATACATTGCACACTCATGTGCAGAGCAGCACTATCACAACAGCCAAAATGTGGCGGCAAGGCAAGTGTCCACCATGGATGAGCAGATGAACAAAATGTAGTACAGATACACTGTGGGGTTATTCAGTCTCAGAAATGAAGGCACCCCAGCCATGGGCAACAACAGTGGTCCAACTGGATGGCATTACACTAAGTGAAACAACCAGCCACGGAAGGATAGATACTGGGTGATCTGCTCACGTGACCATCAAATCCATAGAAGCAAAGGACACAGTTGTGGTTACCAGGGGTTCAGGGGTGGGAACAGACACAGGAAGTGGGTCTACGTGTAAGCCTTCAGTTCTTTTGGATGAGTAAGGTTTAGTGGTCCACTGTACATGTATGCCCATGGTTAATGTAGCACTGTACATCAGCATGTAAAGATGGTGTATCTCATGATTTCCTGTATGTCCCCAGTCACCCAGTCACACACATTCAAGTTTTCATTTTCTTTGGAGACTAGTTGTACTCCAAATAAAGCTGTTTCTCAAAAAGGGAATTCCAGCAGGAGAGAGAGCTGTCTGAGGAGAGAAATGGGGCCAGCTGGCGGGGTGGGTGGGTAGAAGGACAAGGAGATGAAGAAGAGCACAATGACATCTATGTATGGCAATGTCTAATGAAACCCATCACTTTGGATGCAAATTGAAAATAAGATGCAATTTGGACACATGCTACAATATAAATGAGCTTTGAAGACATTATGCTAAGTTGGGGGAAAAGGGTATGAAAGAACAAATTTTAAACAGCACAGCTTCTGTGAGTTCCCTAGAGAAGTGAAATTCATAGGGAAAAGAATAATGGTTCCCAGGGCAGGCAGGGATTAGTCCTGGATGGAGACAAGTTTTAGAAGGAGAAGAGGTGTCTTGTGGCAGTGGGGATGTATTCATTGCCACTCAATTGCACATTTCAAATGGCTAAGATAGTAACTTCATCCTATGCATATAACCACCATTTCAGTCTTTATTTCATGTATTTATATTTTCTGAGACCAGGTCTTGCTATGTTGCTCATGAGTGTTGAGGATGCAGGCCTGGGCCACCACACCTGCCTTAGCCATGGTTGTAAAAGATGTTTATAATAAACACTGTGTGTCTTCGATATAACAACAGCTAAAACTTAGGGCATGTATCTTTAAAAAAATAAATAAGCTGTAAGGTATTAGAAATCAATAAAATCCACAGTTAGACTGGCCTGAAATCCCAGTGAAATGGGATGACAGATTTGCTGTAATACAGATGAGTGAGAATTAAATCTTCCAGCGTTAAATTATTTAACGAAGTAACCCTGCCTGTCTGGTAGCACCTTCAGTAAAAATGTATGATTAGAGATCACTCACAAAGAAGTCTGAGACTGATCTGAGGAGCCATAGCTTCTTCCATAGAAAGCCAGGCCCCAGAGTTGCCCTCTTCCCTGACCCCAAGCTGAGCCAAGCCAGCAACAGAAATCATGGTTTCAGTTTTATGAGAAACCTGGAGAAGTCAAATTTGTAGAAATCAAAAGCAGACACCTGAACCTATGAGGAGCCCAATGAATAACTTTTGATGTCACCTAAAAAGTGTTTGGAGAGCCAGAACTCCAGCCCAAAATCCTGTTACCATCACCATCCTCTGAGCATGAATCATATGCAAAGCCATGATGTCGGACTCAGGAAGTTGTGTGGTGTATGCTCAGGCTGGTCTTTAATTCACTCTTCCTTAGGTAATCACTCCCCTTCTGTACCTCATCCCACCTGCTTCTTTATTCCATTAAAAAAAAAAAAAGAATTGATCTTGTTCGGTGACATTAGCAACCACATTCTTCTAGAAAGAGACTTGCTCAAACATGGTCATGGGCTGGAGTGCCCAGGAGGAGGAGTCAGGATGGTGCTGATCCTGAGCTTCATCAGAGAAAAACCAATTCCACCATTTTACCATTTGGAGCCAAATTTGAAGCAAGCTTTATTAAATACTAAATATTGACCAAGATGAACTTTGGTCAGGGCCACTTCCTGGAATTTCCCAGCTGAGTGGCCCCAAGACATGTTGTCGGGGCTTCTATGGACAAAACTCATAGGCCACCCTACTTTCCCATGAGGCTTTGTTGTTATTTTCAATAACTACAGTTCTCAGCCTTCCAGGAAGTTACCTGGCCCTTAGACAAGTGGCATAAACCTTAAAAGTCACCGTGTTTGAGAAGTAAACACTTTCTCAGAGCAAATTATTAACTTTTTAATTCTTTGTACAGCCTGTTTTGGTGAAACAGCCATCAGAGGCTCTTTACCTCCTCCTGGTGGTTGGGAGGACTCATAGCAGCTGTACAAATGACGTGGGCCCTTAGTGTTGAGGATTCAGACAGTAAAGGCAATCAGACAACGTGTCTATGCACCAGCAAGGGCAGATGCACAGGTGGAAAAAAGGACTCCCCAGGTCTTCTCTAGTTTGTGACCCCTGGGGTTTAAAATTCCACATTCTTTTTTTTTCTACCCAGACTTGTATCATGGGAATAGCAGCCATACCCAGAAGTGATAATTCCCACCAGCTTTACATCCTTGGCAGCATGGAAAATTTCCCCTAGGGGTCTAGGGAAAGCACTGGCAAGGCCTCCTGTGGCCGCAGAGCTCATTCCTCTACTGTGACTACCACTGTGAGATGCCAACAATCTAGGGTGTTCATCCAGTCAAGTTCTGCCTTCCACACTTTCATCATTGTCAAGGTGAACAGAGCAGCAGGGTTCCTCTTTGCCCAACAGCTCTTGCTTATTATTCAAAATTCATCCTAAGGAGACTTCCAATGGATGCATGTATGCGGCTAAAACTCCCTCCGTGTGATACGGTAAGTAAGAAGACTCAGTGTAGCAGGAAGAAGGACTGTTCTGCAGAGCAAAAGGGTAGAGGTGCATCAGAAACCACAAGGAGGGTGATGGATGGTTGAAAAGTATAGAGAAATACAACAGCAACCGAGAAAAGAGCAAGCCACCATGGCTCCCTGGTCGGGGAGGCGAATCAAACGCATCCAAAAAGCAAATCAGCAGGCCCTGGTGAGAAGAGACTGGACTCTTAGGCAGAGTGAAAGCCCACAGTTGCCACAGCCTCAAATCCAGCCGGAGGTTTTGGTGAAATAGTGCCTCCCATTGTGTGGCGTGAGGAATAGAGAAGGGGTCAGCATTGCTCCCTTCCAAGTCTCAGAGGATCGTGACCAGACAGTGTCTTCAGTGAGAATTATTGTTCAAGGCTAAGCTCCTCAATAACCTAGAAGCCAGATGACACGGAACAACCACAAGTCATGGCATCCGGATCAATTTCCACGGTCCAGTACAAGGAAACGGCAACAGGAGGCATTTGTGGAGAGGGAGGGGTCCAGAGGTGGACGCACAAAGAGGCTGAGATACAGGTTTGGCTGGGCTAGTGAAGGATGCAGCCCAACCATCTCTGAGGTAACGTTGGAGTCCAGTAGACCAGAGTCTGGGGTCAGAGAGTGACCAAACCTCAGGAGTCACTTATCTGCCATGAGGTTCGCTGCCAGAGAGACCGGGAACTCGGAGTTCCCACAGGGTCTCTGGCTTCTGCAGCTGCATCCTTCCTCCGCAAAGTGTTTAATGCTTCATGGATTTGAAAACAGACACTGGTCTGCCTGTGCAGACCAAAGTGCAGTGCTTCCTTTTCCCATCCACAAAACACTTGGGAAAGAGCCCTTGGCTAGAATGTTAGGTGCTCCAGTATATACAAAGTAGTAAGTCTCCAAGATGTGGAAGAACTTGCCCAGCCCACAGAATACAAAGTCAGATACAACCAACAGACTCTTCTGGTACATGAAAAGAAGCTCCTAGGAGAACGACATCTCTGGTGGACTCTTCACTCTTGACCAGCTCCAACCTAACCAATAGGAAGGATGAGAAACCCTACTACCAGCTGACCCAGCCCGAACCTACAGACCACATTTCAAAGAATCAGCTAGAACACAGTCTTATACTTCATCTGTTCTGTGCTCCTTGGTTTCTTCTTTTCAAGAGACTTTTAGTGGTAGTTTGATTTTTTTTTTAATCTTTTTACCAAAACATTAGTATTTTTAGTCCTCTTTTAAAACTTATTTCATTTTATTTATGCACTTTGAGCCATCATAGTTCTACATTTCTTCCATTTTTCTCTTGTTTTATAACATTATTTCCCTTTCTGCTTTCTCTTATTTAACATTGCTCTGCATTTCCTTTTTCTGTCTTTGCCTTCTTCTTTAGTTTACTTCATTCAATATTTTAAATTTTATTCTAGATGCTTTTTATCTTTATAACACATTCTATGTGATTTTGCTGATTTCTGTTCTATGATCTTGGTTGGTGCATTAGTTAGATCAAATTGATTGTTCTTATTTTTCTACATCTTCTTGTAGGTTGGAGTTGTAGCTCTTACAGCAGTATATTTTCCTCTTCTCTTGGAAGTACTAAAAATTGATTCCTCAAGAATATCCTGCTCAGTAAAATCAGCAGGTACTCAGATCACAACACAGAAGCGGAGATGTGAAAATCAAGACAGTACAGGGCCTCTAGAGATCACAACTCCTCGATTACCAACTCCAGAGACTGAGGTGGTTGAAATGCTGGACAGAGAATTTAAAATCCATAAAAATGATAAATGACTTCAAGAGGAGACAAATAGGAAGATGAATGAAGTAAAGAAATCAATTCAGAGTGTGGATGGGAAATATAGCCATGTAGAAAAAAAGATGGTATGGCAGATAAGAAACATGGCAAGGAAATTGATATTTTGAAAAAATCAAAACAGAACTTTTATAAGTGAAAACAATCAAATTTTAAAAACAGTGTAAATCATCACTAATAAGTTAAATCAGGAAAAAGAAAGACTAGGTGATGAAAGACCTAAAGGAAATAGCATACTCAAACACCAGTAAATAAAATTCAATCGGTTAGTGGAGTGCTTGTCTAGCAAACATGAGTTCCTGGGTTCAAGCCTCTGCAGAAAGCTGGGTATTGGGACCCCGTCTGCAGCCCCAGCACTTAGAAAGACAAGGCAGGCAGCTCAGGAGCTGCTGGCCATCCTCAGCTCTGAGTTGAGGGTCGGTTGGCTGAGCTATAGAAGACCCTGTCTCAAAAACATTTTTTAATTGAAAGTCATGACCACAGGTTCTAAGAACTCTAGAACATGGTCAAGAGACCAAAGCTAAAAACTATAGGACTAAAAGAATAATGGGGCTGGAGAGATGGCTCAGCTGTTAAAGGCTAGGCTCACAACCAAAAATAAAAGAATAATAAAATAAAAACTAAAACCACAGAAAATTGGTTCACTAAAATGATAGCCAAAAAAAAAAAAAAAAAAAAAAAAAAAAGCCCAAATCTTAGAGGCTGGAATGGATATCCAAACACAAGAGGCATTTAAGGACCCCAAATAGACATGACCAGAGAAGAGTCTCTAAGTGAAACATCATGATCAAATGCCAAAAGTAACAATCCAGAGGTCAGGAAGGACCAGAGAAAAGCAAAGTCTATTGGCTATGACAGGACCATGGTGCTCCTAAGAGTCCCAGAAACTACAATTGCCAGCACAAGATCAAGCTAATCAGTGTTCTAATGCTGCCAGAACAGGGGCTCACAAGCCTACACCGTCTGAGGAGCTGCAGACAGTTGATGGCTTCTGAGGTAGGAACAGTCGGTTTTCTTTAAGGGTATGACTCCTGGTAGGTTGACCATGGTCCAGGGGAGACCAAATCCAAAACCAGTTCATGGAAAGAAATAATAAAGATTAAAGCAAAAAATAACAAACAAACATTAAAAGAACAAAGACTCTGTGAACCAAAGATTTGGTTCTTTGAAAAAGTAAACAAGGTTGACAGGGAAGATTCAAATTCATAATGTGAGGTATGAAAAGAAGGACATTACAAGAGATATTTATAAAAGCCACTGGATTACTAAAAATACTTTGAAAACTCATATTCCCAAAAGATTCAAAGTTGAGAGAAAAATAAGTAATTATCTAGATGGATATGACTCAACAAAACTGAGCCTAAAGAATGCAAAAAGCTTTGTATGTTAATAAATAAAGAGACTGTAAAGTAATAAAGTTTTGCCAACCAATGAGGTCTAGGACTAGACAGCTTCACTGCTTAGGATGACCAGATGTTTAAAGAACTAATACCCACATTCCTGAAACTATTCTATAATGTGGAAGTGAAGGAATGGTTACAATCCCTCTATGAAGCCATTATTACTTTGTTACCAAAAACAAATAAAAATACAACCAAAAATAGACTACTGACAGATATCGCTAACAGACACAAAAATCCACAACAGGTTTCTCATAAACTTAACTCAACCAATTGTTTAAAAGATCATATACCATGATGTGTATGGGCAGTTTAATTTCATTCCAAGGATGCAAAGCCAAAGGAGCTCCAGTGACTCAGAAAACAGTAGCTGACAGTAGCTGGAAGTGACAAACAGGATTGTATGAAATGTCAAGCAAGGCTCAACACACTCAAATCAATATTTGAAAAACAAGATTCAGTTCAAGAGTCACATGATCACCCTAATAGATGGAGAAAATGCCTTTGGCAAAGCTCACTATTGTTTCATCATAGAAGCCCCAAAGGAACTAGAAATAGAAGAAACATAACCTGAATATAATAAATGTTATATATGACAAACATATATCCAACATTATACTAACTGAGGGGAAATGAAAAGCATTTCCTCTAAAATGAGTAAATAGGTGAAATATCCATTTGACCCATTTTTATTCACCCAGTGCTTGAAAAGTTAGCCACAGCAATAAGGGAAGAAAAAGAAATGAAAGATACAACTAGCAAAGGAGAAGTCACATGATCCCTATTTCATCTATGGCCATACCACTCTGAAGGCATGAAGTCTTGTCACATTATCCTCTTTGCAGATGAGATAATCTTATACTTAAGAAATTCTAAAGACTACACAGGAAGATTCTTAGGTCTGATTAGCACTTTCAACAATGTAGCAGAATACAATATGAATGTTGAAAAAATCCAGTGTTTCTCTACATCAAAGAAAGAAATCAGAGGGGAATCCATTCACAACTCCTTAAAAAAAAAAACACAATGCCTAGAAATAAGCCTAACAAGGAAATGAGGGGGCTTTTCCTGTGAAACATCAAAACCCTGAGGAAAGATACTAAAGAAGATATCAGAGATGCCAGAAGACGGAAGCACCTTCATATCCATGGACTGGGAGAATCAACACTGTGAAAACGGCATGTCACTGAATACAATGTTCAGATTCAATGCAATCCCTATCAAATATTGTGAAATTCTTCACAGAAATAGAGAAATATCATTTAAAAATCCATGTGTCAGCACAGAAGATCCTGAATAACCAAAGCAGTCATAAGTCAAAAAAGCAATGCTGGCTGAATCACATTATCTGATTTCAAATTCTATCACAGGATCATGACAACAAAAACAGCACAGGACTGGCACCACGCCAAACAAAGAGACCAACAGAATGGAGTGGAAGACCCAGAAATAAAACTACGCAACTACAGCCACCGGGGATTCACAAAGATGAGGACATGCAGCTTAGAGAAAGGAGCCTCTTCATCACATGGTGCTGGGGAACCTGGGGGGGAGGTAGAATCCATCTCTCTCACTCTCTATAAGAATCAATTTGTTTATCAAACACTTCAAGCCTAAAAAATTGAGCCTGCCAGGGGAAACACTCCTACACAAAAGGGAGAATTTTTCAGGAAGGACTCCAGTAGCTCAGAAAATAATAGCTAGAACTGACAAACAGGACTATATGAAATTTCAAAGCTTTTGCACATCAACGGCAACATTTGGTAGAGTGAATAGGCAGCCCACAGAATGGGAGAAAATCTTTGCTAACTTTGTATCTGACAAGGGGTTAATAGCTAGACTCTGAGAACTCGGAAAGTTAAACACCAAAGGGAAATCACCCAGTCAATAAATAAGCAAACAAATTGAACATACAGTTCTCAAAAGAACAAAGGTACAAGTAATGAATACACACACACACACACACACACACACACACACACACACACACACAATCGTCAACATCCTTATCCACCAGGGAAATGCAAATGAAACTATACAAGATTCCATCTCACCCTGTCAGAATGGCTACCATCAAATGACAAGAAATGCTGGTGAGGAGGTGGGGTAAAGGAGTCCTTAGTAACTGCTGGTGGGAATGTGAACATGCACAGCCAGTACAGAATTCCTGTGTGAGTCCCTCAAAAAGCCAACAGTCAGACTACCACATCATCTACACCACCTCTGATTAGGTAGCCGAGTCAATCTAAGCCAGCACATCATGGAGATACTTTCTACTCATTGCTGTATTCACAAATAGCAAGATAGGGAATTCACCTAGAAGCCCATCAACAGATGAATGGATGAAAAAAATATGGCATATGCACACAATAAATTTTTTTCTTTAATTTAGCCATAAAGATTATGTCATCTACAGAGAAATGGGTCGAATTAGAGAGAACTGAGTTAAAGGAAGCCAGACTCAGAAGGACATATGCCACATGTTTTCTCTCATATGTGGTATCTAGATAGAAAAACATGTAAATATGGGACAAGAAAGAGAAAGGGAACTATGGTGGGGAAGGAAGGCTTCTACAGGGAAATGGGAGAGGAAAAAAGAGAGGGGAAAGCTGGGGAAAAAGGACAAACATTGCATGTTTTCTCTCATTGCCATATTCTGGATATAAAGGTCTCTGTGTCCTAAATACACAAAGGGGTGTTCAGTGCAGTGAAGAAAACCATCGGCAGGAGGTGAGGGTTTAAGGGAGTATGTAATGGGGATGAACTTGAGAAGAACACAATGATTGATGTCAGGTCCCAAAGAAACCTGGAACAAGACTCACTCAGTACCTGTGGCTCCTCCCAGCACTTCTCACCCCACCCCTGCCCTAAATCTCTCCCTCCCAGGGGCTGGGCTAACCTTCCCCCAACCTGTGATCTCTCTGTAACTCAGCCATTTTGGACACACTCTCTGCTCTTGGGCTCTTGGCCTCCTGTTTCCTCCCTTGTCTCTCTCTTTCCTTCTCCCCACTTCTCTCCTCTCATGGCCCCATTTAGTCTGCTGGCCCAGTTCACAATGGACCCTTCCAGATGCCATTGGCCATTCTCTCCCTCATACCTACAATCAACCTTCTCTTCAACCGCATCTTGGAGCAATCATGTCCTCATACTTCATTCAGTCAACACATATGTAAATGTCATAATGAAATCCATTGTTTTGCATGCTAAATTAAAAATTAAGATTAAAATGTAGTTATATTATAGTTATAACTTGGGATTAAACACTCAAGAGTTACCAGATATTCCATTATGTTCTTCTTTAAAGTATTATTCTTAAAGCAGATTTCTCTATGAGTAAAGCTTCAGTCATAGCTCTTATTGGCCATGTCATCTAGGGTGCACTCCACAGTTGTGATTCATTTAATCTCCTCAATGGTTTCTAGGACAACACAACAGGCATCAGCTCTCAGGGAACTTGAAGGTTCTGGGAAGATCACTGCCAAGAAAGATTTCAAAGTGACCCTATAAGAGCTTTAGCAGGTCCCACTCTGCAGCTCGGACACCTGACCTCCCCCCCCCAAAAAAAAAGCACACTAATGTTCCTTAAGGCTTGACCATGTCGTATTCCACTGCCCAGGTCCCGGTCTAGCCACTTCATAGCAGCTGCAGGCAGGTGCACATACATGGCAGGGCTTTCCAAATGAAGCTAATATTCAAACATATCCCATAGACTCTAGTCAAAGCCTGCGGATGGAAGTCATGTGCGGTGGTGTGTGCCTGTAATCCCAACACTTAGGAGGCAGAGGCAGGAAGACCAGGAGTTCAAGGTCATCTGCATTTATATATGGAGTTCAAGACCATAGAGAGCTACGTAAGACCTTTCTTCAGAGAGGGAAATAAACTTACAGATCAAACAAAAACCAGATCATTTTCCTGCTGACACACATAGGGGATTTAAATAGGACCTCTAATATGTTCAGGATATAACTTAAAATTGCCAGGCATGCAGCGACTCATCAGACACCAGTGCTAAAATGACAAAGACGATGCCATTAACTGACGCCTTAGAGAGCAAATGCTCTTGCAGTACACAGTCCGAACTGTTGGCAGAGAAACAGAAGACATAAAAATGAACCAAATGAAAATTTCATAACTTAAAACTAAAATGACTCAAAGAATAAAATAACTCAAAGCTGGCTGTGTGTGAGATGGCTCATTGGAAAAAGATGTTTGAAAATTAAATAGCTACAATTTTCCAAATTTTATGAACTGCATAATCCTGCATGCTCTAGAGTTTCAATAAACCTCAAGTGGCTGAAGCCTGGAAAAGTCCATACCCAGACACATAATAATGAAATGATTCAACACTAGAGATTAAGATAAGGAATGATAAGAGATAAAGATAAGACTAGAGATAAGGGATGATTTCGTACAAGGAAAAGGTTATCTGAATGGCTCCATGCTTCTTGTTGGAGACCACAGAGGCCGGGGGTGTCGAGCATGTGTAATTGCTAAAAGAAACTTGTCAGAGTGCCAAGAAGTAGCTGATGAGTGCTCAGCCTTAAAAACGACTTCTCTATCACCCCCTCCAAGGCCCAAAAACATCACAGAAGATGGGGACAGAAAAAAATGCAAGAGCTGGAAGGGGGGGGGACTGCCATGAAATGTCATTTGTGCCCTGAGCATGACAGGACTGTGCACTCCTGAACTCACCAAAGTCGGGCTTTTCTGCACAAGATCGAGCCCTTCAGGATTCCATCAAAGAGGGATACATGAGGCCTCATGCCTCTCTGAGGCAACAGTGACAGTTACTAGTATAGCTCAGAGAGAGAGAGAGTATCATTTCCTCCAGTGGTAGAACCACTGGTTATTTCCCATGCTCCAGAAGATAATCACCCACTCACCCACGTTCATGCAGGCCACCCTAATTAAACTCAGGGGCTACAAGGGAGACAAAGGAGATGTAAAAATAAGAAGGGGAACTGCTGGGAAGACACTGGCCAGTGGGAGTGGAAAGAGGATGAGAAAGGGAAATGGGGAGAACATGATCACAAAACATTCGGCACATGTACGACACTGTCAAAGGAATAGAAAGAGGAATATTCAAGATAACAGGACTGCCAGCTCCAAATTCTATAGCCTGTAAAAAAGATCCTGCAGGAGGGAAGAGAAATAAAGACTCCTGGGGTTGATAAGAAGGACATTTCCAGCTGGTGGAAGGGCTGCTGATCTGAAGGACTGCTGAGAAACATCCTTCACTGAAGGGAGCTCCGCCAACAGGACAGAGCATGGGGGTAAAGGATGAATACAGAAATGGGGAAAATCAGAGCAAGTGGAAGCCACATCACTCCTCTGTCGACTTCTTTAAGTATGTGTGATGGTTGACAGTGAACACCATACATGTGTTTGTTCTGGGCTTGTATAACTACAGAACATGAGACATCTACAGGAAGTGTCATGGTGAAGGAGCTGGTGAGGTGGTCAAGTATCTATTCTGTTCAAAATTGTTATAAATTTATTGTTAAGGGACTATGGAAAGTGTGTCTTTTGGGATCCCTAGGGCACCCACTCACTCACTCCACACTCTGGGATTATGGGAGGTGTTTCTAAATGAGTTCCCATTGTGATTCTATTAGTGATCAGTGCTAAGGGCCAATGGACTACAGAATATAAAAATAGAATCCTGACTCCTATTCACCTGTGACACTGTTTCCCATCTTTAAGAGACACAGTGGGTAATTAGGGCCTAGAAAGAGTGGAAGTGTGATTCTGAATGCAGCATGGGAGATTAAAGGGCCTAAGCGATGGTTGAAGAAGTGGGCCAGTTCCTCAAGTTCAAATTCACAGGCAGCTCCCTGGTACTCCTTCCCTTCCCCTGGACTGGTAATCAAGACCTCAGAGTAGATATTTGCATTTCTTGATTCCTGAGGATTGCTAATGTTCCTCATGAGGGGATCTTCAAGGGGACAAATGACGAACATATTGTTGTGATTTGAATGATGCCCCTAACACTAAAAAGCTGTGTATGGGCTTTAACCAAACCCAATGAGACATCTAGGGAATTCATATGCAATTCTATTATATGTTGTATGTTTCTTTTGAGAAACTAGTGATAGACACATTTGGGTCATACGTATACAACCGTAAGAATTAAGATTTGGGCCAGGCATGGTGGCACACACTGTTATTCCAAGTACTTGAGAGGCAGAAGCAGGCATTTCTCTGGGTTGCAGGTCAGCCAAAGATACAGTGAGACTCTATCTCCAAATATCAATTGTTTTAATAATAATAATAATATACAAATATAAAATATTATGCTGTGGAATGGTCTGTATGTCAAATTGCTCTGATTGGTCAATAAATAAAACACTGATTGGCCAGTGGCCAGGCAGGAAGTATAGGTGGGACTAACAGAGAAGAGAATTGAGAGAACAGGAAGGCAGGGGAAGTCACTACCAGCTGCCACCATGACAAGCAGCATGTGAAGATGCGGGTAAGCCATGAGCCACATGGCAAGGTATAGATTTATGGAAATAGATTAATTTAAGCTATAAGAACAGTTAGCAAGAAGCCTGCTACTGCCATACAGTTTGTAAGCAATATAAGTCTCTGTGTTTACTTGGTTGAGACTGAGCAGCGAGTCTGAGCAGCTGTGGGACTGGCGGGTGACAAAGATTTGTCCTGACTGTGGGCAAGGCAGGAAAACTCTAGCTACAATATTATTCAATTTTGATCATTCTTTAAAAAAAAAAAAAAGAAAGAAAGAAGAAAAGAAGAAGAAGAAGGAAAAAAAAAAAAAAAAAAGAAAGAAAGAAAGAAAGAAAGAAAGAAAGAAAGAAAGAAAGAAAGAAAGAAAGAAAGAAAAGCAGAGGTGGTAGTAGATAAGAGTGTGAGCTGCCTCCAAATTCAGAGTCCCTGAAGCTATGGGTCTGAGCCCCCACACTAGAGTCTGAGAAGGCAGGGTAGAGCTATAAAATGGATCCATAATTCAACAGACATTGCTACTTCACGGCAGTCTCTGATCAAATAAGTCTGGCATGGACTCAGGTGACCCACAGATGTTTGTCCCTCTTTTCTGCCTTTTCCCTGGGGATAAGGAAGGTTCTTAGAGGGAAGTAGCTTTGTTTCTGGGAGGAGCTTTGCAGGCCAGGATGCAGACCTTCCTAGAATCCCAGAGAAGTGTGCTTGAAGCCATGCAGCCTCTTGGCTTAGCATGGAACTTGCCATCCATGGGACAGCTAATCCCTCTTTCTTTGCACTGCGCTCAGTTGGCGCATTCATGAGGTCCGTGTGGCTCCACAGATGGGGTGTGTGCACTTTCCCAGATCGTGGAGACAGGATGGAAGGGGAACAACAGAGCAACGCAGTGTGTGTGTCTGTTTTGGGCTGCAGCTGTGTATTTCCCCAGGTGAATTTTAAAACCAGTCCAAATTCATCAACCTCTTCTGAAGAACCCTTCACACCAGCAATGTGTGTCGTGCTGAGAAGCCTCTGTGGGTAAGAAGACGGAACTGGGAAGGGACAGGATGCAGGGCTTTTTCCACTGAAGCAGCCCCACCGCCACCTGGCCCTCCCTGCATCACAGACCTGGATCTCCATTTCACCCTTGTTAGTTACGAGCTAGCGCAGCAGCAGGCTGGACCGCTGCACCCAACGTTGCTTCCTAACTTTGGTTCAGAGTAAAAGTGAAGAAATATATAAGCAAAGGAAACCAGAACACCTTGCAGACCGGGCTGTTTGATCAGGCATCTGTTACTAAGCTCCCTATCCCTGGTCCTCCCTTGAGACTTAACTTGCCAAGTCTTGCTTAGCACCCATCTAAGCAGTCAGGAGACAAGAGGAAGCACTTTCATGAACCTGAGTACATTGCTGAACCTCCACCGCCTCCATCTGCAAAATAAGATGAGGTTTAAAGACTCTCAAAGGTCCCTTCTAACTCTGATTTTCTGAGTCATTGGGATTTACAGTGAAATAAAATGGGACCGGGAGTCTAAAATAAACTCTCACTTTTAACAAAACTTGGGGAGGCTATCACTCAACCTCAGCATTGGACTCGTGGCCCCTGCCATCCGAGAAGAGGCATCCACAGTGCCTTTCCAGCTGTGAATCCGGAAAGGAAATGGCCAACACAGCCCAGCCCCGGCCCTCTTTGGCACTGGTTCACTTCATCTGCTGAGCATTTCATTAGAACTGGTGATGGTGCTCAGAAGGAGCCAAGGCCAAGGGGGCAGGAAGGAGTCTCCTTGTTCTCACTTGCTCGAGAGAGCCAGGAAACAGCAAACAGCTGGGACAGGTCTCTGTCTAGGTCACTCCCCTGCTGGGAGCATTGGATGGCTTTCTGTGTTCATCAGTTCAGACATGTTCCTGGGAGAACTCTGACTTTGGAGGGGTTGGACCTCTCAGCAGGGTCACTGGCTGTCCCCATCCTGGCCCCACGTGGTGTCCTGGGAAGCCACATTTCCACGGCTGCATCTGTGGTTGCAGAAGGGACCTGGAGATGTCAGCAAACAAACCTAGGCAGGAAGCAATGTTGAGTGGATTCAACCTGGAAAAATGTGGCCATTGCATCTGGGGATAAATAATCAGAAACACAAATAACTCAGGTGGGAGGGGGATGCCTGGAACGGGGTGCAACCAGCCAGCATTTGGACAGGAGCTTGCAATGTGATCCAGTGACAGAGAAATTGCCAGGGGATTTGTGAACTGGATGCAAGGAGGTGATACCCCAATGAGAACCAGGAAGGAACAGGGGTGGGGTCAGGCAGCTGCTATGGGGCTCCTGGGAGGCTAGGATGGAGCCCAAGCTGAGATGGCAGAAGAGACCAAGTCAGACTATGGAGAGCAGAGGCCATGGCAGCTGTCTGGAAGCCTGGCACAAGGTCAGGAGACGAGGTGTGGCCGAAATGACCCTGAGACTTGTCATGAATGTCAGCTGTGACTGCAGAACTCCAGCAACTGACCTGTTGGTTGACACCACAGGACATGGTAGATGGAGGAACCCAAAGCAACAGAAACCACTCAAGTTCAAGTACTGGGGTCAGTCACGTGACCCGACCCAAGTCAGAAGCAGAGCTAGGGAAAGGGCAATGATCGAAAGGCAATGAGACTTCTTCCCCAGGCCTATAATCCTCTCATTGCTTCATTGCCTGGGACATGGGAGCCTCAAAATAAAGCTCCCGAGACAAATCTTCACGTACATTAAA
This sequence comes from Peromyscus leucopus, assembly GCF_004664715.2. Taxonomy (NCBI): domain Eukaryota; kingdom Metazoa; phylum Chordata; class Mammalia; order Rodentia; family Cricetidae; genus Peromyscus; species Peromyscus leucopus. The sequence goes on from NC_051065.1 coordinate 145,602,445, forward strand.
CCCAGTGGGGCCAATCAACTGCATGCCATCTGACCGGCGCCTTTGCCACCATATAGTTGCTCTAGAGGGATTTAGGTCAGACCTTAAGAAGAACTTACCTCTTGAGTTTTGAGCTATTGCATGAGTAAGCATAAAGAGACAATTTAGAAGCTCTCTTCTTTAAAAGGTTCATTAGCTAAATTGTGCTTAGTGTATAGAGGGGAGGCATCCTCTCAACAGCAGAAGTTAGAAGGGCGCCCTGCTTCAAATGAAAATGAAATTTCAAATTCAAGCTTTACATGGCAAATGGATTAGCGTGAGTGTTCACTAAAACAATAGAAGACAGTCACTGTAGCAGTAATTCAGTTAAAAATTTTGAAACAGGTGTTCCATGTGGCAATCTAGATTTCTAGATCAAGCTATAGCACAAAGATGGAGAACTTCTCAGGGGCCCAGGGATCCACAGCACTCTACAGCAAAAGGGGCATCTTCCTGGGGACCATCTTGTGGGACCCTTCATGATGAATCACCAGACCTGGGTCCTAATCTTGGGACAGCTTTAGGATGGAAGGGAGGGGCAGTTACCGTGGGTGGCCTCCAAATAGTCCAGTAGGTGACAGAGCCCCTCCCTCCCTGGCTCACAAGAGGTACAGCCAGGGCTCTGGTTGAGACCTGACTTACACAAGGTCATCTCTGCTGTTAAGAACAATAAAGGCACTTGAAGAAACTTCAGATCTAAGATTAAGGAGCTGGAAGAGCAGCAAATGCCAGGGTTTCCTGGGGTCCTCTGAGGTATGTTGATGAATGTCATCTCCTATCACTATTCATCTCCTCACCCAAGAGCAAGCTCCCCACCATACGATGTACCAGCTTCTTCAAAGTCACTCAACTAGGTTTCTGGAGAAAACCAAAGGCGTGTGGGACACCATACAATGTATCTGAAGGAGTGTGACATACCATACAATGTATCCAAGGGATGGGACACCATACAATGTATCCAAACCCATATCACTCACTGACTGAACTGGGGTAGAGTGGATCTGGCATCGAACAGAGCCTTCCATCAGAACTTCCTTCTAGGAACCTCCATCCTCCCCTACCATTCTCAGTTCCTGTTGTTATAGTGAGACAGAATGTGTGTGGAGAGGAAGGGAGGATGGAGAGAGACAGAAGACAAGGTCAGCGCAGAAACCTTGCAATTACCCATAGGGGTAAAAGTGTCATGTGGATAAGCCATAGCCTGGAGAGAATTATGCTGTGCATTTGGGGCCAGTAGATCCTAGCCTATCCATGTAATTCTGCCTGGCTTAGGTTTGGATTAATGACTGAATTAGCTTCCCTTCCCTGAGCATCCTCACAGCAGGCTGGAATGACCCAGAATGCAAGAGGCAGTGAGCAGATTAGGCATCTGCCCTGTGTAATTAGCCTCCATGTGGAGGGAACAGCGTTTACATGGTCACCCTTTGTGGTACAGACCAATCCACCAGCCTTTTTCTTTCACTGAACCCTGACCTCCAAGAAGGTGCTCCCTGCTTAACTATGCTCCTCCTCACAGGGCCTGGGAGGCCTCTGCACTCAAGGTCCTCCATCCCACACAGCCACTAACTGACACACATCGGGCTCTGAAGTAAGCAGCTTAAGAAGGCCAGGGTGAAGGAAGGAGGGGGCAGTCCCATCTGGGGCCAGGGCTATTGCAGAAGAGCCAGTCAGTGTGGTTTCCGGGGCTCTGCCCTACCTGCTGGTGCTGCTTTGATCAGGGTTTTTCAGTAGGGTGGCAACAGTGAACCATCATGGGCAGTCAGAACAAAGGGATTAACTATGCTTGAAGGGACCCCTCAAGAGGAAAGCAGAGAGTGCCTGGGAGAAGCGCCTCCTGGCTCCACCTCATCCCTCCTGGTACCCAGGGGCAAAAAGGAGCAGGACAGCTAAGGACAAGCTCAGCTCAGTCCTGCTCCCATGTGCTGGCATGCGACACTGGCCCCTCTGTGTGGCTGTGCCCTCACAAGGGCTCCAGATGCCACTGGGCTCCAAGCCTCCACAACCCAGGCACTAACCCCACCTTAGGATCATCCTAACCTAGCCTTCCAGGAACCCTAACTGCCTGTCACTCCTGCCTTCTGGCTCCAGGCCCATCCATCCATCCATCTCAGGAGTAACCTGATGCAGATTGAGTCTGGCTATAAGCATAGCCCCTAGATACTTAAAGTCAATATAGGAACCCTCACTGCTCCCCAGCCCACCACCTCACATCCAGAATTGATAGGAAAGGAGACAGTCTGTAGAGAGAGGGAGCCAGGAATGGAGCCTCTGTTCTCCTCTCCTGGCCCCTTCTAAACAACCAGTACTCTGATTCTGGGAGGCAGGAACACCCTCCCCCATCCTACACACAGAAGACAGGAGCAGAAGGATCCTGCAGCCACCAAGCTCAGGCTCAGGTCCAGATCCTGGATGGCACAACTTAAGCAAGTCACCAACTCCCTGCCTCTTTGGACTAGGGAGCAAGCTATTCAGGGATGCAACAGGCCCCCAGAGGTTCTGCCCACCGCCTCTCCTGAGACAGTTGCATCCCTTCAGAAGATGGGAAGAGGGGATGGAGAGATGGCTCAGTGATTAAGAGCATTGGTCGTTCTTCCAGAAGACCCAGATTTGATTGGCAGCACAAACATGGCTGCTCACAAATGTCTGTAACTCCAACCCCAGGGGGCCCAATGTCCTTCTGGTCTCTGAGGGCACTGCATGAGCATGCTGCACAGACATATGTGCAGGCAAAACACCCCCCATGTAAAAATAAAAATAAAAGTTAAAAATTATTTTTTTTTAAATGAAGATGGGAAAGAGGCTCAACTCAGCTCATATGGTGGGAAACATACACGGAATTAAAAGTGCAAAAGTGAGCAAGGTGTGTGTGCTGGCTAGTTTTATGTCAACTTGACACCAGCCTGAGCCGTTTTGGAAGAGGGAGCCTAATTGAGAAAATACCTCCACCAGAATGGCCTGTGCACAAGTCTGGGGTGATTAGATTTTCTTGATTGATGATTGATGATTGATGGGGAGGGCCCAGTCCATTGTAGGTGATGCCACACCTGGGCTGGTGGTCCTGGGTGCTAGAAGAAAGCAGGCTGAGCAAGCCATGAGGAGCAAGCCAGTAAACAGCACTCCTCCGTGGCCTCTGCATCAGTTCTTGCCTCCAGGTTTCCTTGCTTATGTTCCTGTCCTGATTTCCTTCCATTAAAGTGTAAGCAAAATAAACCCTTCCTCCCCAAGTGATGATCACAGTGTTTCATCACACCAGTAGAAACCCTAACTAAGACACTGGGAGAGCCAACTTGTGTCTGTCTTATTATACTTTACAATTCCTGAAATATTTCCCCAGGGGCAGCTGTCGGTTACAGATCACAAATAAGAGACAGAGCCAGTGTGGTCAAGAACTTGGACAAAGATGCACGTCAGGGAAGCTGCAATCATGGAAGCGGGCCCTTCACTTTCTACACCCAGATTTCATGCCAGGGTGACACCCTGATAAGAAAGAGGACAGAAACCACTTCCTGATTTTCTAATCATTTAACAAGTAGCCCATGCTCACAAGCTATGGCCCAAGCCACTCTAGACTTATCTTCCCACCTACAAAGTGCATCCTGGGAATAGTAGATGGCAACATACTCAACACTGTAATCCCACATGGGTAGTGTACACAGGGAACCAGAAGCAGACCCACACAAACTCTAAGGGGCCCATGGCTTCCACCCTGAAACCTTTGGGAGTTCCTGTATTTGCATTTGGCAGAGGAGAGAATACAGCAGCACATCAGTCATGTCCCTCCCCTCCTGACTGAACATTCCCAAAATGATGCAAAAAGCCACGGGCCCTCCCTGAGGCTTGAGAACGATCAGGCCTCCCATAGCGTGTGGGTGAGCTAAGCAGAAGATCCCAGGCTGGAAGAGCTCTGAGATTCAGGAGCATGACCTCAGCCTCAACTCCTGCAAATCATTGGTTCCTAAATGTAAACTCAATGCAGCAGAGAGAACACCATCAAAACCTAGTCCAGGCCCTGACTCCAGTCCCTACAGAGTCCAACATAATACAGTAGAATGCAGCAGATGGGGCCCCACCCAAGCCAATGATTCCCCAAACTGGTTTCACATTCTGTAGACATCAGAATGACCCTAGGGTTCCCTGTAAGCCCCAAGGCCACATGGTAAGTCTTCTGAATCTTGTTAAGAAATTCACAAACCCTCTGACTTCAGCTGAGCTTCCAGGCAGGTGAAGACAGAGAACTAAAGGTGGAGTTCTGTCCTAGTTTGATTTCTATTCTGTGATTAAACCCCAGGGCCAAAGACAACTTGGGCAGGAAAGGATTTATTTGGCTTGTACTTCCACATCACTGTCACCGAGGGAAGTCAGGGCAGGAGCTCAAGGCAGAGACCACAGAGGAGTGCTGCTCACTGGCTTGCCCCCCTTGGCTTGCTCAGTTACCCTTCTTATACAACCCAGGACCACCTGTCCAGGGGTGGCACTGCCCACAGTGGGCTGCCTCATCCCACATCATGCATTAACCAAGAAAATGCCCCCCCAGACTTGCCTACATGCCAATCTTGTAAAAGCAACCACTCAATTGAAGTTCCATCTTACTAGATGACTGTAGCTTGTTAACAGTAACCATCCCAGGTCCCCAGCATGCATCTGTCCTTTTTAGTAGACACTAACTCAGCATGCAGCCCTGCCAGGTGCCCCTGCCTTTATTCCCACCATAACTTCCATCTGTGCCCCCTTCTACTCATCATCCACAGACCAAGGAAGGCTGGGAGTACATAGGATAAGCTATGGCTTTTGTTGGTGACCTGCCCACAAACAAATACATTGTCACCTTTGAAGAAAGGCCACCATCATACCCAAACTTACTAATCTCCACACCCAAAACAAGAGTCAGCCTTCCAAACACAATGCACAGTTGGATGTTGTAGGTTTGGGAATGGTAGGACAGGAAGGGGCCTTGAAGACCCACAGGACCCAGTTCTCTTTGCAAAACACTTCGCAAAGATCTGTAAACTCCCTGAATATTTAATTCCAACATTCAGACTCGGACTAGCCTTGTGGATAGATCCATGGAGCACAGAACCACAAAAAGCACAGCCCAGATTAAGTTGTGAAATGAAATATGGCTAGCCAACTCTGTGACTTTCTGTGCATACGCTTGCAATTTTCTGCCCTCCTCTATTGTAAGAAGAGTAATGGCTTCCAAGGGTTTAACAGAAGATACATAAGCAAAAATAAATACTGACAAAGTTATTGTACTCATGCAATTGCTCAGTGAGCCAGGAAAGCATTCTCAAGTTTTACTTCAGCTTGGAACTCTTTCTGTGGTACTAGTTCAAGGTTTGGGGCATGCTAGGCAAACGCTCTCCACTGACCTACATCCCAGCCCATGAATTTTTTATTTCAGTACAGACTACCTCAACCCAAGCTGTATAAAATCAGTATTGTCAGACTCATAATTTGGGAAGCCATGATTGATTACTAACCTTTTCCTGTCCCACATGAAGTATCAGCTCCAGGAAGCAGTAAGTAGGAGAGAGCAGGACCCAGGAATAGATGTCCCAGCCTCCTGCTCACTCCTTACTGGGCTCAAACAGACTGTGGCACTAACAACCTGCCTCCAAAGCACAGCGGCTGCACTAGTGACCAGTTAACAAGTCCCAAAAGCCATGCCCCCAAAACAAGATTTCCTGGGACCTTTTAAAGCCATCAGTCCCCAGGCAGAAGCTGCAAGTGTCCCCAGCTGGCCTCCCTCCACACAAGGCAGGCAAGGCTCCTGATAGGTATATAGGTTTGGGGGAAGGTATTCAAAGGTTTGTCAACTTTTTTGAGGCATGGAAACCCAAGGCATACCAGTGAAATACATTCATCCTTGGAATGTTTATAAATGAATAAGGACAAGAAGACTAAGTTTCCAGGAAGGGACTTTTCAAGTACAAACCGACTGGGAATATAGTCAGTTAAGTGCTCGTCCAGTGAGCATGATTACCTGCATTAAGGTTCTCAACACTCATGAAAAAGCAGGATATGGCAGTACCTACCTGAAATCCTGACACAGCGGGTTGGGGGGGGGGGGGTGAGGGAGAGGCAGGAAGATCCTTGGAGCTCACTGGCCAGCCAGCCTAACCTGCTTGATGAGCCCCGGGTCCTAGTGAGAGATGCTGTCTCAAAAGATAAAGTGGGTGGCTTTGCCTAGTGCCCAAAGCTGGCCTCCATAGGCACACATATGCACACATACACACATGCTTGCACACCTGCAATCACAGGAACGTGTACATCCATGCACATACATTTTTAAAGTGTAAATAAATTTGTGAAATCAGTAACATACTTACTTCTATATCCACACATTAAATAAAACTTACCATGCCAAAAATATGTCACAACTCAAAAAAATTACATAGAGATGAATGCAAAAGTTTTTAAAGATTCCCACCAGGGCCAAGATGTGACACAAACTTATGGTCATAGCCAGACGGTGGTGGTGCACGCCTTTAATCCCAGCACTCGGGAGGCAGAGCCAGGCGGATCTCTGTGAGTTCAAGGCCAGCCTGGCCTATAGAGCAAGATCCAGGACAGGCACCAAAACTACACAGAGAAACCCTGTCTCAGAAAAACAAACAAACTTATGGTCATTCCTATTAGTGACAAAGTCATAGAAACATATAAATAACGTAGAGATTTGTCTGTAACTTTAATTGCAGTGAATGCTAACTTTCAATTGTGTTGTGGTTAGTTTCCTGCCGTCTGGGTTTCTGGATTCTAACCCTGAATTCCACTCACAAAACCTACAAGAATGGAGAACTCCTACTGCATCCTGACGGCCCCAAGGGTCACCAGGTAGAGCAGGCCAGTGGTGGCAGGAAGGCTCTCTCTGCACAGAAAGGACACTAACACTGAGGTGCCCCCCCCAAAAAAAAACCACTCACCATCCGTCAATGGAGGCTGACTGGTTCTGCTGTGCACAAAACACAGTTAAACTCTCTTTGGTGGTTACTCTTCGCTGTCAACTGCGTTAAGATCACCTCGGGGATCGGTGAGGCACATCTGTGGGTGTCTATGATGGGACTCCCAGAAAGGATTAACTGAATGAGGAGATACACCCTGCCTGTGGGCAGCTCCATCCCATAGGCCGGGGGTCCAGACGTAACAAAGGGAAGGAGGGAGACAGCCAGCCCAGTGTCAGCTTGCCCTTCTCTCTGCTTCCTATCTGCTGTGGGAAGACATTCTCTGATACATGCTCCCACTACCATGATGCTCTTCCCAAGTACATGAGGACAAGTAACCATGGAGGGAACCCTCGGAGACCAGGAACCAAATTAATCTTCCCTCCTTTAGGGTGTTTCTATCAGGCTTTCGGTCAGAGCGGCAATAAAAGTAACTAGTCTCAACGTGCACAGCACACACCAACATCTTGGCGTACTACTGGTGAACCTTCCTGAAGGTTTGGTAAGCATGGGGACACAGCCCACTCACGTCTGCCTGGACCCCATCACCTGGATGGAGGCAGAGAAGGTGCCTTAACCAGGAACCTTAAGGCAGGGTTGGGAGTGCCCACATCGCTCTCTGAGACTCCCTCCACATTTCACTGAGCTTCTGCATGGTTCTCTCATTAAGTCTGGCCCACCTTGAAAGCAGGAGCTGAGTCTCATTAGCCCCTGTGTCACCAAGCCCAGGACCCAGTGCTTATGAGGGGCTTCAGAAACGTCACAATTGAGAAACAAGAGAGAGGGGTCCAAAGACTGAGTCCACCAAGTTCCTTCCCCGGCTGCCTTTTTGTCTCTGCAGTTGGAGGAACAGCACAAGCATGGGTAATGAGCCTCGACCCTCAAGTGGCAAACGGAAAGGGGACTTCTTTCACTGCACGTGTCTCCCAGAGCCCAAAACACCCAGCAATGCCGCAGAAGGAATGATCTGCAGGGAAGAGACTGATCGTTACCTAACTCTCGCTTCACCACAGAGATGGGGAAATGGCCACAGGAAACTGGAATGATGTGTGGGTGCCTGGCAGCCAGCATAGCCTATTATCGGGGCCCCATCTGTGGACCCCTAGTGCCATCAGACCTGGAGCACCAGCAGGATTCCAGGCTCCCGGGAAGATAACTTATGGAGACAGACTGACCAGGGTGGAAGCTAGCTCTTCCTGCCGTGTGTGCGTGCACACGTCTGTGGTCAGCTCACACTGACTAGTGGTGTGAGCTGCAAGCCACACTCTCTCCCGAACTACACACTTGCTACTCTCTAATGTGACTGAAAGAAATCACCCCAAATCTTCACAGTTGTAATGCTCTATGATCCCATTTCTTCCCGAATAGCATGTGGTAACAGAAAACAAGCAAGTCATACAGCCGGAAAACTGGGTGCCCCAGGCCAGAGCCCTTCACAAGGATAAGTGTGATTGGTGCCCTCTGGGATTGTAGATTGGATATGACAAGTTAGATCCGGGGAGTCTCTTTCCAATGCTTTGGAGAGATCCAACAGATCACTAGAGGTGCCTGTTGGTAAATGAGAGGTGCAGATTAGGAGACCGGAGAAAGAACTCACCCAGACCCCTCTGTCTTCTCTCCCTAGACCCATTGCTCATTCAAATCCCTGACAATGTATTGTCTCCACAGCTGGGAAGGTAAAGATCCAAAGACTACCCCAGGGACTGGGAGTGAGGTTGTTAGGGTGAGCACTAGATGGAGAGACCAAATGCCCGTTTTTGCTCATTTTTTTTTAAATAAGGAAATAGACCCCTGGCTTGGGGTGGGGGTGGGGGTGGGGCTTCACCTCCATCTCTGCTTCCCTCTGGGTCCCCACCCCAGCCTGCCCACCGAGATCTGGTCCCACCTACCCGTCTGTGGCTCTGCTTTCAGCTGTATGGTCCCAGGGGATGGATGCTGGGCTGTCTTGTTGTGTCCCTAAATATCCCTCAGGGTAGAAAAGAGGCGAGAGAAGCCCAAGGCTCCAGCGTGACGCTCTGGGGTGGGAGTGGGGAACACATGCGAGGCCAGGGAGAGATCCTCACACTCCTCAGAGCACAGCAGACACACAAAGACGGGACAGGGGACGAAGCATCACCGAACCCTGTGTCAGTACTTCCTTGTGCCGGCCAGGCCCTTCCTGGGAACACACACCCAGGGGTCTCATCCCTGCAGAAAAAAAAGGTTTTAGGCCTTTCTTGGTTCTCACCTGATGCTAAGTGTGGAAGAGAAGAACTTGGCACCTGGAAGGAAACTAGGGTTCCTGGGGCCCCCCAGTCAGCACATTGCCCACGCAGTATCTGACTCTACCAGGAACAGTTCAAGGGGCTGTTGACAATGATTCTCAATAGTATCAGCATCAGCAATCAGTTCTCTGGTACCCGAACCCCAGGAAAGCTAACCTCCTCAATCCAGGGGCATCTGGTGCCCCACGGATACCTTCTCCTCCACTCCTGCACGGGCTTTGAGATGGATGGCAAGGCCTGAAAGATGCAATGAGGTCTTGCCTGAAAGTGTCCGAACAGTCTCCCAGCATCTGCCCACACTGCATACCACACATGGCTCTGGGATTCCCTTCCGCAAATGCCCCTGGTGACACCATGCATCTCAGTCTCCATTCTGTCCTGCTGGCTCTTTAATCCAATGTGGAAGGCTTGGAAGGTATGGATGGACAGGTGGGACCTCCTAGCACTTCCACAGAGACCTTATCCAACTTACTCCACAGCTCCACCGGAACTAGAGGAGTGTTGGTTCTGGCAGAGCGCATTCCTAAACTGCTCCATTTGGCCTCCCATTTAGAGAGTCATGCAAATCTGAAGGAGTGGTCCTCAGGTACATCAGAGGGTAACAAGGATGCAAGTACCTCTGTGAGCCACACGCATCTCCCAGGGTGGTCCTAACATATTATCATCAGCTGGCCAAGCAGGCGGAAGCACACAGGATAGTTGCCATCCCTCTGATAACACTCAGAATTGCCTTCGAAGGATGAGCATGCATGAGTCAATCCAATAAAATTCACATTCAAAGCAAAACCAAACCAAAAAAAACTGAAGCAACACCTGTGGGGTATGCAGCAGCCCCATCCTGACCAAAGAAAGGGACAGAAAGGGATGCTGCCATATTCAGAGCCTGGTGGACACGAAGTTCTTTTCCAAGTGAATAACTTTAATGGGCATCTGATTAAAAACCCTTTTTTTCCATTTCACTGCTCTTAAAGGCAAAGTGAATTCAGAGCTGAAAAGACAACCCAGCCCGGAAGAGGAAGAACAATCGAGCGGGTGGGACCCGTGTACCTGCTCTTTAAACCGCCACCGCTGGCTGATTTCCGGCAAGGCCCCTCTCCTAAGAAGTACCCACTCTCCAGGCTCAAAGGCTGAGGCTGAGAACCTTGATGTGGAGTTGTTCAGAAGCCCACAGGCTCCATGGGTGACTCTCCCCCCAAAGTTTAGCAGCAAAACGTGGGGGCCAAGAACAAAATGAAATGCTGGTCCTGCGGGGGCTGGCAATTTACCCTTGGTCCTGTTGGGGGAGCCTGCAGTGAGTGAGAGGCATCCTAATGTCCCTTTCTATGAGGGGGATGATAAGGTCTACTGTGGTGACTGCCGAGGACCCTTTGGAATACGTGCAGAGCATGAAGGGTCTGGACTCCAGCACTGAAACAGAAAAGCAAGCAAAGGGAGCTGTAAAAAAGTGCATTTTAAGTGAATTTAAAATGCGCAGAGTCCCCAAAAAATGTCAGCACCAAAAGGAACCTGAAGAAATAAGATGATGAAATACAATGAATACAGCCCAGAAGGGGAGTCTAGAGTAAAAGACAGGCAGTCAGAAACAAATCTGAATAGAACATGGAGTTTAGTTAATAACAATGTGTCGACGTTGACTCATTAATTTAACAAGAGTGCCACATTAATAAGAAAGTAATAACAGGGGAAGCCGGGCACAGGGTAGGACCACAGAGCTCTGTATACCACTTCAAATTTTCCTATAACTATAAAACAGTTCTAAATAATAGTCTATTTTTAAAACGGAAAAAAAAATACAAAATTGCATACATTTTGCAGAACCATGATGTACTAGAACGATTGCCTACGGAGAGAGTAGGCAGTGACAGCTGAGGGGAGTGTTTGCAGATGAGGAGAACGATAACGGGGTGCCGTGGGTGCGGAGGGCAGTAAACTTTTCCCCCGTGTAAGCCCAACACCAATTGGGAGTACTTATCAGAGAGAGAGATCTTACAAGAGAGTGGGTCATGACAGCGCAGTGAGTGGGATGGCAGGAAGGTTCAGGGAGGCTGAGTCCAGGGAGGAGAAGAGTTCACTGGACCTTACAGCCAGGATGGGGCTGGGAGGGAGTGTTTGGGAGTCGTACAATAGAGACAACTATCTAGGACAAGATCCACCCCCTTATCTAACAACAGTCACTCCGCTATCTCTGTGCCCTCGAGATTCTCAGCCTAGGCCAGGAGCACTGGGTAAAGGGCACCGAGGATTGTGCAGATACACTGATGGCCATGATAAATGACCAGGCCTGCCCCAGAGGAACTCAGATCAATGTCAAATACCACACGAAGCACATTTGAGCTATATTTAAAGAAATTCTGCAAAGTTACTCACAGTTGATCTGAAATTCAGTTTTAATGACGCGTCTGCACTTGTTACATGTAGAAATTCTGAATAATAACAGCAGCGTGCTGCTTGGGCTACTTCCTCTGTTTGAGTTGTTCCATCTTTTTACCAACCCTGGGAAGGATGCACCATTCCTGTTTATAGGCAAGGAAACTCTGACTTTGAGGTCAAGCAACCTGCCCAAGGTCCTGAGTTAGTAAAAGATGCATGAGAGGCCAGCACACCTAATCAGCCTTCTGAGGGCCCCTCCTGAGGGTGACCTACACTGTTTCCCAATCAAGTCCTCTGCTCCCTGACATCGGAGACAACTGTGTGGACTGCAAGCCGCTCCTTGTATGGCCATGACCTTGGAGACACCTCCTCAGGTGACTCCTAGCGGAAGGACCAAATGAGCTTTGGGTTTCAAACAGCAAAAATCAGTAGCCCACAGTAAAGAGGCCCAAAGTAATCCAACAGGTTACAGTCTCTCCTACTCGTGAAAAGGTGACCTAGAAGAATACCTCATGGGGTCTGGATGAGCCATGTAAGTCAGAACCACAGGGCCTGGGCCATGCATCCCACCTCAGGACACAGAAGGAATGATGTCCTCTGAGGTCCCCTTCCAGTATGAAGACAGCCTTAGTGTAAATCTTACCAACCAGATTTTGGATGAGAATACCTTCCCAACTTTCAGCACGTCACTTTTTAAAATACCCCAGTCCTAAATGTGATGCCTTCATTGAACCCCTCCCCTCAAGGCTCAGGGACCTATTTGGAAGAGGCAAAGCACAGACTGTAAAAGGTGATGGATGAGTCCAAGGAAATGGTCTTCCAGATGCAACAGGACTGATGCACATATGAACTTCTGGGGGCTGGGGGAGCATGCACAGAACCTGCGCAGGCTCAAGCCAGATGCGTTTCCAGCACTGAGAAGGGAAAGTGGTCCAGGGCTTCCACCCCTTACCAAGAAGCTGTTTGTAGCTGATACCTGCTGCCAGAGGGGAAATCAGTCTCCTCCAATACAGTGTCACTGGAACTATCCACCACACTCTAGGCAGGCCAGGTGCTCAAGAGTAGGTGGCCAACACAAAACCAACTCCTCGGCCTTTGTGGGGACTTTTTGTTTCGTTTTGTTATGGCATTTTGTATCTCACTGGTATTTTGTTTGTTTTGATTTCTGTTTGATTGTTGTAGGCAGTTGTTTTGGTGGGGGAGCACATAAAGTTGGGTGGGTAAGGAGGTGATGAGAACCTGGGAGGAGTTAGGGGAGTGGAAAAACATGATCAAAACATTGCATGAAAAAAAAAATAGTATAAAAATCATAATAAGCCGGGCAGTGGTGGGTGGTGCATGCCTTTAATCCTAGCACTCAGGCAAAGCCAGGCAGATCTCTGTGAGTTCGAGGCCAGCCTGATCTACAGAGTGAGATCCAGGACAGGCACCAAAACTATACAGAGAAACCCTGTCTCAAAAAAAAAATCATATAAGCACTCAGGCTCCTTATTTGAAAAGTAACAACCTCCTTGCTGGGCTGTGGTAATACACTGTGGTTTCAGTGTTAGATGGGAAAATGAAAACACCTAGCATAATATCTTGTATCCATGAGGTGCTCAATAAGTTTCCTCTAAAGGGCCAACCATTTACACAACCAGTACTTATTAGACACCTACTGTGAGAGGGATTCTCTCCGCGGTTCTGGAGATGTAGCAGGAAATGAAACAAAGTCCCTACTGTCATGGAGTTGGTGGGGCACAGATAAGAGATGAACCTGTCACATTGCTGTAGGTAGAGGTGCTGGACTAAGTAGGACTGAGAAACGTAGAGCAGGGGCCAGAGATGGAGAGTGAAAGGTGTGATGAGATTTCATTGGGGGTGGCCAGAGAAGGAGGAAAGAGCAGGGGCCTGAAGTGAGGGCATGAGCGTGCATGGGTCTGAGCAAGGGTCCCTGGAAGAGAGGACTCCATCAAAGTCAACACGCCGAAGCCAGAGTGACATCAACCCACAACTAAGGGTAGGCTGGTGGCTGGCCTGGAATGGAGGAGGAGGAGGAGGCCAGGGGAGATTAGAGACAGACAGGTTTGGAAGAAACAGTAAGGCAGAATATTTAGAAAAGATCAGAGTGTTAGAGATAAGCTGATATATGGATGGATGGGTGGATGGATAGTTGGGTGGGTGGGTGGTGGCTAGTTGAGTGGGTGGGTGGGTGGGTTCCCATGGATTTCCTTAGTCTGCTTACCAGAGGTGATATATAGATGTGCATACACATACACACACACACACACACACACACACATACACAAACTTGCAGATTTATAAAAATATATTCAATGGTGTCCCATTCAGTCCCCTAAAGTATCTCATGACAGATTTCTCAAGGAGCTCTGAGAAAGCCCATCCCTTTCTGAAGGAGATCCCTATATCCCACCAGAGGAACTTAGATCCAAGTTCAACAGGAAAATCAGGTCTTCACACAAGGAAACCACTCTGGAGAAAGCCACAGACCTTCAGGCAGCCTTGTCCTGCCTTCAGTCTCTAACCAGACTGTCAGGTGCTTTGTGTGTGCATGATCAGGAGTGGGCATGGCACACCACTGCCACCCTACAGCAGCATAGAACCTCTTAGCCAAAGTCACCACAATGCCAAGACTCCCCTGCAAGGCCTTGGGCAAAAGTATCTGCTTCACACAAAAGAAAAAATAAGCTGTCTGCTAGAGCAAAGCCAAAGCTTTCTTGAGGTAGCACTGACCACCAGGGGCCCATCCCACCCTGAGACCTGTAGCCTGGTTGGCCTCACCTCCAAGTCCTTCTCTAGCTCCAGTCCGGCCGCCATCAGGTTGTGTTCAAATTCATCTCGCTGCTCCCTCCTTTCCTCTTCCAGGGCATCCAGAGGCCCAAGTTCAACATCACCGGGGCCTCCTGTGCGGCGCTCCTTGCCTGTCTCCCCATTGGAGATAACAGCCAGTGAATGTCCAGGGGAGCCATGACCCTGCTGTGCTCCTCGTTTCCGGTAGTGGTATGCAAGCACATAGTCAACTTTCCTCTGGTTGTCATGGAAGTGCATTCGGCTCAGACGGGCTTCCGACGGGGCTTCATTGGCGTCCAGGTAGTTATTGATGACCTGGCCAGAGAAAAGAACACAGGTTAGATCATATGAGTAAGGTGGCTAAGAGGATGACCTGGGTCTCTGGGACAGACTAGGAGGCAAGTTTCTCAGATCCAGAGGCCCTGCCTGTCCAATGAAAGGATCTGCAGCCTAGGCCTGCCTGTCACATGTAGCCCTCCACACACGTGTGCAGCGAGGTCATCAGTACCTTCCCACATGCTCTGGTATCCAGTGCATGCATACCACACACAGAGAGAGACAGACAGACAGAGACAGAGACACAGAGACACAGAGGCAGAGAGAGAGAGAAAGACAGAGACAGAGACAGAGACAGAGAGGCGGAGAGAGACAGGGAGGCTGCACACACAGCAGCACACCCTTGCCAGTCCACACGGCCTGCCCCCAACCCTGAAGCCCATGTGCACTCCACCTCATCAACACATACCTAACACCTGCAGGCAGTCCCCTCCACTCACGCCTCCCTGATTCAGCACTTCTCTCTGATTCAGCACTTCTGCACACATGTCAAGGCGTCCATGCACACAGGCACACAAAGGCAGCCTAATGCACAACCCTCCAGGTGCACCCTGGCACACCCACACACGCGTCATTCCTTGCAGAGCTCTTCGCGTGAGCCTGCGAACACTCTCCATAAGCGCACGCAGAATACTCACCGGCAGGTGCTCTGGATCCATCACAATAAGGACCAATTTCCAGTCTCCTCTCCCACCCACAGGAATTCACTGGACACTCTGCCCCTCACAAAGCCACATCCTCCTCCTCTCCCTCCTCCCCAGCCACTAGAAAGGATCCTGCTGGTGACAGAAGCGGAGCAACTGACGGCTCCCCTACCCTCCACTCTGGACTGGAGAGGTAGAGAGAAGAGGAGGAAAGAGAGCGAGGCGGAGCAGGCCAGGGACCTGCCTCCCTCCCTCTGGGTGTTCCCTTGTTTATTACTGGTTTGATACCCAGCTGCCTCAGCAGCCACCTGAGAGGTCACCGGGGCAACCAGATGAAATGCCAGGCACAGGAGAGAGGCTCGGAGCCACCACAGCTGAGGAGACGGGGTTTCTCAGGCCTGTGGGAACGGAGCCTGGGAGCCTACAGCCCAACAGGTAGGAATCATCTGCCTCTCACCTTCTCATTTCCAGACCCTTCCCTGAAGAGGAAAGCCAGGGTTGCTGGCAAGTGTGCCTGGCTCGGAGAAAGAGAAGATTAAAGGGCTCGACCAAAAACCCAGGGCTTTTCACGTAAGCACACGCAAGCCTCAAACGGCAGGATGGCCAGGTGGGAAGCTCCCTCGGGATGTACTCACAGCGCTGTCACGGGAACATGCTCTCCTGGAGACCTGGCTAGAGTGTTGGCTAGAACTGTCCCTCTGACCTGGGACCCGCGGACTTGGCACTTTGAGGTACTGTTTGGGACCCTGGCCTCCTCTGGCCACTGTCCTCGAACTCAGCCGTCGTGGAGATCCAGGGAGTAGAGGGATGTCTGTGAGAAAGACAGGAGAGGTACCGCAAGATCAGGTGACAGGACTCTCAAGACACAGAATCTAAGGCAGTGAGAAAAAGACCCCGTGGCTCTGTGGAAATGGCCTGTGCTTAGTTTACAGCCTTATCTGCAGCCTTATCTCGCCACATTTATTTTGGCTGATGTGAGTAAAAGTAAGTGGTGACTCCCCTAACACACACACACACACACACACACACACACACACACACACAGGTCACAGCTGTCATAATCTCATGAGTACATGTGTGTACTCAACATGCAATGGTGGGGCTCAAACCCAGGGCATGGTGCCCGCTGGGCAAAGCTCCCCACCACTGATCCACTCTTGTTCTGTCTCTACTTTGTCCTCGAGACCGTGAGAGCTGGCCAGCAAGTCTGCAGTCTGGGACAAGAAGAAAGCATCCCGTGAGCCAGGGTGGGCGGAGCACCTCCCTCCCAGGGACACAGGACTGCAGGGTCTCTCCCAGGGCATCAAGGCCAGTAGGCATCCTGGACAGCCCTATACCTGCAAGGAAGGAGCCAGGGCAGAGCAACAGTGGACCCACTGAGGCAGCTGTGGACCCATGGAGCAGGAAACGTCTTTCAGTGCCTTTGGGAAGTTCTCATACACCTATTATTCAGGGCAACTTCTAAGAGACCTGCAGCCCTTTTCTGGCCCTCACCAGCCAGGGGCCCCGAGTCACCAAAGTCTTATAGCTGGTTGGACACACTCTACACTCTATTCTCATCTCCAGGAAACGCCAGCCAGCCAGTGTACCTGACCCTCAGCTCCAGCCTGTGTGCCTGTGCCTGACCCTCCTTAGCACCATCATTTCTTTTCTTTCTTTCCTTTTTTTTGTTTGTTTGTTTTGTTTTGTTTTGTTTTTTCAAGACAAGGTTTCTCTGTGTAGTCTTTTTGTTTGTTTGTTTGTTTGTTTGTTTTTCGAGACAGAGTTTCTCTGTGTAGCTTTGCGCCTTTTCCTGGAACTTACTTGGTAGTCCAGGCTAGTCTCGAACTCACAGAGATCCACCTGGCTCTGCCTCCCGAGTGCTGGGATTAAAGGCGTGCACCACCACTACCCAGTAGCTCCACCATTTCCTAACACTGCAGCCCTGTTAGGCTTATTTCTTCAGCTACTTGAAGGGCAGGTGTGGAGATGAGAACAGAATTCATCCCAAACACCCCAAGTAGTGATTAGCTTCTGAGTTCACAATAAAAGGTGATGGTAATGATTATGGTTCTTATTTTCATTGTAGGCGCCCCATGAGCAGTAACACCTGTACATTCAGATTGGTCCTAAGTACCTGGAATGAATGCATGGCAGTTCTTGAAACACAGTCAAGGCTGAGGGAATAAGTGATTGGTAGGGCATATTCCCCCACTTGGAAAAAAGAACATCTCAATCACTATGAGATCAGTTGCCAACCCTTAGGCATCCAGCTATCTGCCAGATTGTTTGTTCCTAGGAGTTTAGAACACATGGTCATTGAACTCGAGAAGCATGGCCTCCTTAAGATGTTGCTGTATCATTATTCATAATAGTCAGAACCTGGAAACAACCTAGGCGCCCCTCAACCGAAGAATGGATAAAAAAAAAAATGTGGTACATATACACAATGGAGTACTAACTACCCCACAGTAAAAAACAATGACATCCTAAAATTTGCAGGCAAATGGATGGTACTAGAAAATATTATCCCGAGTGAGGTAACCCAGACTCAGAAAGACAAACATGGTATGTACTCACTCATAAGTGGATACTAGATGTAAAGCAAAGGATAACCAGACTACAACCCACAGCTCCAAAGAAGCTAGGTAACAAGGAGGACCCAAAGAGAGATGTATGGATCACCCTGGGGAGGTGAAATAGATGAGATCTCCTAAGTAAACTGGAGGTAAGGGGGGATTGGAAGGTAAGGGATGAGGGATGAGAACATAAGGGAATGAATGGGATGGTCGAGCTGGAACAGTGATAGAGTGGAAGAGCAATGAAAGAGAGATCTTGATAGGAGACATCATGGGAGTAGGGAGAAACATGGTGCTAGGGAAGTTCCCAGGAATCCACAAGAATGACCCCAGCTTAGACTACTGACAATAGTGGAGAGGGTGCCTGAACTGGCCTGCCCTGGTAATGAGATTGGTGAGTACCCTAACTGTCATCATAGAGCCTTCATCCAGTAACTGATGGAAGCAGATGCAGAGATCCACAGCCAAGCACCAGGCTGAGCTCTGGGCATCCAGTTGAAGAGGGGGAAGAGAGATTTTATGAGCAAGGGGGATCAAGATCATGATGGGGAAACCTACAGAGACAACTGAACAGAGCTAGTGGGAACTCATGAACTTTAGAGCAACATCTGTGGAGCCTCTATGGGACTGGCTTAGGCCCTCTGAATAAGCAAGACAGTTGTGTAGCTTTGTCTGTTTAAGGGGCCCCCTGGCAGTAGGATCAAGACCTATCCCTGGTGTGTGAGCTGGCTTTTTGGAACCCATTACCTATGGTGGGATACCTTCCATAGCATTGATGCAGGGGGAGGGGCTTGGACCTGCCTCAACTGAATGTACCAGGCTTTACTGACTCCCCACAGGAGGCCTTACCTTTTCAGAGGAGGGGATGGGAGTGGGTTTCGGGGAGGGGGAGCCTGGGGGGGGGAGCAGGAGGAGGGATGAGAGGGGGATCTATGGTTGGTATGTAAAATGAATTAAAAAAGAAATAAAGAAATAAAGAAAATAAAGAAAAAAAAGATGTTGCTGCATACGGGGAAACTTGATTGTGACCAGCAGGATTGTTATGGCTTGAATGTAAAATGTCCCCCGCAGGCTTGGATGTTTAAATGCTTGCTCTGAAGCTGGTGGTCCTATTTAGGGAGGCCATGGAACCTTTCAGAGGTGGAATCTTGCTGGAGGAAGTGGGTTATTGGAAGCGAGTCCTGAGGCTTATAGCCCAGCCTCCAGATCATCCCCTGCTTCCTGACTACCTGTATCCCCTGCTTCCTGCGATGCGACCAGCCAGCCTGCCATTCCTGCTGCCTGCTGTGTCTTCCCCAACACATCCCTTCAAACTCTAAGCCAGAATAGTCCTTTCCTTCCTTAAAATGCCTCTCTGGCACTTCCTCACCCCAACCAGAAAAGAAACCAATGCGAGGCAAATGTCCGTGACACACTCTTCTGAATGGAAGCTCTTAACTTTGGTGGGAGACCAAAAAGTGTAAGACACCAAATTAGGACTCAAACCCGGGTCTCAAAGACTGAATAACTTCTGAAGATCGGGGGAAATCATAAAGATCCTCCCCAGAGACAGGAGACAGAACACACATCCTGGCAGTCTGACAATGGTCGCCTAGCTCAGGACACTAAGGGGAGGGCTCCATCCTTTGGTGCCATCCCACCCCATTTTTCTTCCTTTGTGTCTTTCTGCATACCTATGCCTCAACTGGCCCAGGGCAGAACTTAGACCAGAAAGACTGTATCTCAGAGAAAGTCTTAAATCTTCTGCTCTTAAAGCCCCACGATAGTCCAAAGGCACAACTCTGCGGTGATAAGGATGATTCTCATCTAGACCCCACCCCCTGTCGCTGGCAGTTATCTTCCAATAATCACAAATCACAACTGAGAAGCTTTGGTCAAACCACTGTATACCATCTCCTAGGAAGCCCGGGGGCCTCCAGAGCACCCACCGGCCATCTTGGCTACACCCTCTGCTTCCTCTGGGCTGAATGCATCACAACCGCCTGGAGTCTCTGCTTTTATGACCATCCCCCAGCCTCTGTTGATTAGGATGGAGCATATGGTTCAATTTCCCCACTCTAGATAGGGATACCAAGCAGAGATCTGGAGACACAGACCTGTGTCTCCAGCAGGGGAAGGCTGTGGAGGTGCGAGTGAGAACTGGCCATCAGGAAGGAAGGTCTACACACCTCTAGAGGCTCCCTAAGAAGCTTAGAGGTGAAAGCGGATCCATGAGAGGTCAAGACCATCACCCACAGCCTGTGAAATGGGCTAGCCCATCCATCTGGAAATACCCTTTCTCTTCACTCTTTATTCTCTCGGCTCTTACCACATGTTATATTAAACATCAAACAGACTCCTGGGAATTGGTGTGTACAGGTGCCATGAGGACAGCAGATACAGCTTACTCATCTCTGCATCAGTTAGATGCTGCCAAGGGTAGGACCTGGAGCCTCACCACACTTAACGACTTCCTGGATGCTATCATCCACTCCTACGAATGTGATAGAATCACCGTCTGTCACTGACTTCTAATTTTTGCTGTCTACCCTTAGTGTCCCCTAGGCACAGTTGCACACATTGCCCTACCTGCATGGCACCTGCACTTGAGTGACTGAGAGCCCCTCAAAGTCAACATGCCCCAAACCAGACTGCTGATCTTCTCCCAGCAAGATTCTTTTTCGGGGTTCCGCACCCCATCCATGCTCGGGATGCCCTGTACACTCAGAACACAGCCAGAAATCTAGAAACATCTGGAAATCCATCTGCCCTCATACCCCATATCCCATTTGACAGCAATCCTATACATTTGACTCCGAAACATCGGCCAAGCCCGTTGTGTTTCACCTTTGCACAGCCTGGTGCCGACCCTCCCCGTCATGCACCTGGACTTCAGTGACAGCCTGCTAGCGACCATCCCTGCTGTCACTCTTACCCCCCGCCCCCATTGCTGCTGTAAGCACATGAGGACAGTGATCCTATCATATCCAGAAGACGCTGTTTCCCCTCAGTCCTCCCGACCTCTGGCTTGTACAATGTTTCCACCCCCTCGTCCATGATGGTCACTGAGCCTCGGCAGGGTAGGATGACACAGGTGTCCCATTCACGAATGACCACTCTGCAGATACTTATTCCCAAGGATATTTCTGAAAGCCTCAAAAGATCTGTAACAAGTAACGACACCAATGCAGCACCAATAACAAGCATCCCAGGAATGCTTGCTAGATTTCATCAGGTCTGCCAGGAACTACCGCATACATACTTCAAACCATTCCATAAAACAATAAAAGGGAAGAAGTGCTTCCATACTCCTTCTTGAAGCTTGGATTGCCTTCCTACCTAAAGCAGGCAAGGATCCAACTAAAACACAAAACTATAGACTAATTTCTTTGATTAACATAGATGCCAAAATCTTCAGTAAAATCCCCACAAACAGAATTGGACAACGTACTTTAAAAATCATACACCATGGCCAAGACAGTTCAACATGCGCAAATCAATAAATGAAATACAGTATTTAAGTAGAAGCAGGACAAAAAAGTTACATGATTATCTCAATAGTCACAAAAAATCCCTGACAAATCACCCCATTATCACAAAAGTCCTGAAGAAACTAACTATAGTTTACATCATTAGCTTATATAGTTACAGTTCAATAGTTAGTTTACATTGTTAGTCTATATAGCTATAGTTTAGTAGTTTACATAGAGTTTATATAGTTTAATAGTTTATGTAGCTATAGTTTATATATAACTGAAGAAACTAACAAACCTCAACACAAGGGCTGTCTCCAACAGGCTGACAGCCAACGTCATTCTGAACGAGGAAAGATGAAATCACTTCCTCTAAACTCAGGAATATGATAGAGGTATCCTATCTCTACAATCTTGGTCAATATAGTACTTGAATTCTTAGCCAGAACAATAAAGTGAGAGAAAGAAAAGAAATAGGGAAAGAACAGAATTGATCTCTGTTTGCAGACAGTATGACCCTACACTTAGAAGACCCTACAGTCCCCATTAACACTTTTAAGACCCAATTTTTTTTTAATTTCAGGAAAACAACAAGATATAAAACCAATATACAAAGATCAATACCTTTTATATACTAATAAAGAACATAGAGAGAGAGAAATCAGAAAAACAAACCCATTCATCATAGCCTCAAAAAGATCCTGTTACTTAGGGATAAATCTAACCACAGAGGCAAGAAAAGGGGAGGGGAGCTATAAAACAAACACTATAAGATACTGAAGAGAGAAATCGAAGAAGACACTAGAAGTTGTAAAGTTATTCCGAGTTCCTGACTCAGTAGAATCAGTATTTTTATAAACAGCATGCTACCGAAAGCAATCTACAAAGTCAATGAAGGCCCCATCTAAATTCCAATGACATCACAAACTTTCCCCCGCCTACCCAGCTCCAAATGCCAAAAGCTATGGACTCCCCAGGCTCTTGACCACTCTCCACAAACTTGCCCCACCTTCCCAGCTTCTGGTGCTGACAGGTAAGGGCTTCCTAGACCTCAATTGCTCAGCTCAAGCTTTCCACACCCAGCTGGCATCCAGTGCCCACAAGTAAGGGTGACACTCTGATCACGAGCCCCAAACTTTCCCCATTCGCTTGTCTCCAAGTCTTACGTCTTCTCATCCTTCCCAACCCCATCCCACTACTCTGGTCAAAGTCTCTGGCATTGTCTGTAGCTCCCATATGCCTGCTTGCCATAGCTTCCTACAGAGCTTCCCAGACTCAGTTAGGAGAAGCAATGGCCATTGTCTATCCCACTGAAGTCCGGGCGGACGGACTTCTTCCTCATCTGAGACTACCACATTTTATCCTTTGGGTTCAGTCTTGGCTATTTCAGTTCAGTGGCACCAAAGAAGAGCTCTGTCCCTTCTTGCTGAGGACAGCTCCAACCTCCACACTTCATAAAGCTACAGGTGCCTTAGGTTGAATGGAAGATTTGAAGAGAAAAATAAAATAAAGCATATGGAACTCAGGCCAGGAGAGGTCCCTGTCTAAATGACCAAACAGATATAGCCAGCTTTCAGAGCCTGCCTACACATGCCCTGAGCTCCTCCCCTCAAGCCTCTCTATTTTGATATACCTCATTCTATTCCACGATTCCCCATTCCCCACCAGAGATCTCCCATACCCATCCCTTCGTTTAATCCTTGGTTGCCTTCATGACTAAGGTTATTTACACTAAACTAATAGCACAAGGTGACATTCCCATATAGCATAAGTAAAAAAGCATTTTGAAAACATTAGTAGGTTTGTTGGGTAGTGGTCTTAGTCTGAAGGCATAATCACTAATGAGGACATTAATGGAGGGTGGCACTTGAGAGAAGAAATGCTAGGAGGCAGGGGTTCCATCTGAATCCTTCAAATCATACCAAATACACACAGAGAGATCAAAAGACAGACAGACAGACAACATGGCAGGAATCTTCCAGCTTACTGCATAGGATTAGAGGTAGAACATGCATTTAAACAGTGGCAAAGGACAGGAGCTCAAGAAAAGTTCAGGCAGGACCAGAGGCACTGCCAGGAGCAAGGTAAGAGGCTCACTGGTCAGAGACAGAACAGGAAGTGGGGTCAGCAGGTGCAGAATAGAGGGCAAAGTGAGTCATCAAGGCCCTGGAGCCTCCCCAGAGGTGGCAGGAGCAGGCTTCCCTCCCAAGGGTTCTGGGCTTCCCCTTTAGCGTCATCACTGTCTCGTCACTAACTACTGATGAGTGAAGCGTGAAACACCCTGATTTTTTAAAAGGGCAGCCTCAGCCAGATGTTCAACACCAGCACTAAGGAGGCTGAGGCAAGAAGGCTTCCACGACTCCATAGCCAGGCTGGAGATCATAGTGAGTTCCAGGCAAGCTAGACAATGAGACTTTCTCTCAAAAGTAGAAAGGACAGTCTCCATCACTGCATCTCAAGGTCACTGCTTCTGGCAAGAATAGTCAGATCCAGCACATCAGAGGAAGACAGATGAGCACCCTCATCCTCCAAGGCTAAGAACAGGGATCCGGGTAGCAAGGGCCCTAAGCATGGGTGATTCTTCTTGGGAGACTCAGAGAGACCTGAGCATTTAAAGGCCTTCACCCCAGGTCCAACATGGTTCATCTTAGGATGGTTTTTCAACTTTGTGGTGGTGTGAAAGTGTATCCATCCAATTATTCTCATTATCACTGTATCATTTAACAAATTACCTGAGATATCAACACTTTGTTATAAAGACAGCTCTGTGATAGGTGAGTTTGCCCATCTGTGTACAATGTCAGCATTCTGAACATAATTAAAGGCAAATAGAATATAGTTCTGGATGGATGGGGAGAGCTGAAACAGGGGAATCAAGTGGGAAGGGGGAGGGAATAAGCAGTAAGGGAGGGAATAGAGAGAGATAGCTAAAATTAAGGGCCATTTGAGAGGTAGTATGGAACCCTAATACAGAAGAAGCTTCCCAAAATATATACATATATGAAGAGGATCTAAACGAAATCACAAAATAATGGGGGGTGGACAGAGCCCTAACTGGCCATCTCTTGTCACCAAATGAAGCTTCCAGTAACAGAGATGGGTTACATCTAATTGAGTTGTTGGTCAAAGAGGTCCCATAGGAATCCCCAAACAACCCAGGCTCTTGCCAAGACTACAGGTTGTTCTCCACAAACTGACAGCAAGGTCCCATTGCTGAAGACAGCACCTACACAACTTATTGAACATGGAGAAGTCGAGCTGGTGCCTACACAGAACCTTCACCTCTACGTTCTAGCATCTTTGGTACAGGAAGAAGGTACTTTGCAGGCTACCAAAAGAGAAATGTGAACACCAAGCCAGCCACAAACCCTTTTGTTTACAATGCTGTCCCACCTGCAAAATATGCTAGGGCAACAGTGGCCCAAAGCTTATGGGAGTAACCAACCAATCTGATTTGACGTAAGGTCCCTCCACAAGGTGAAATCCATACCCAACACAGTTTGCATGACTGAGAACCAGAGACCCAGGGCCAAATCAAATACTACTGTTCTAAAAAATAAATGTTTTTAAAAATGAAGCAATAAAATGATTTCTACTGGCATTCTGCTATACTTATAGATCAGTGCCTTGCTCAGCCATCATCAGAGAAGCTTCCTCCTGCAGCAGATGGGAACAAATACAGAGACTCACAGCTAGTCGTTATGCAGAGAATGAGAGACTTTGGAACCCTCAGCCCTAAATGAGATGACTCTATCAAATCTCTCCCCTCAGGGCTCAGGGGACCCCAAAGAAGAGGAGGCAGAAAGAGTGTATGAACCAGAGGGGACAGAGGACACCAAGGAAACAAGGCCCTCTACATCACCATGAGCAAAGCTCATGTGAACTCACAGAGACTGAAGCAGCATGCACAGGGCCTGCATGGGTCTGCACCAGGTCCTCTGCATTTATACTGTGACTTCCAGTCTAGTGTTTCTCTGGGGTTCCTGAGTGTGCAAACCAGTCAGTCTCTGATTCTTGTGTCTTCTTTTGAGCTTTGTTGTTGTTATTGTTGTTTGTTTGTTTGTTTGTTTGTTTGTTTGTTTTCAAGGCAGGGTTTCTCTGTGTAGCCCTGGCTGTGCTGGATCTCACTCTGTAGACCAGGCTGGCCTCAAACTCACAGAGATCCACCTGGCTCTGCCTCCCGAGTGCTGGGATCAAAGGTGTGTGCCACGACCGCCCGGCTCTCTTGGGCTCTTTTCCTTCTGTTTGTTTGTCTTGTCCAACTCCTATATGATGGTTTTTGTTTTATCTTATTATATTTTATTTTGTTATATTTTATCATTATTCCTTAGAAGCCTATTTGTTTTCTGAGAGATGAGAAAGGGAGTGGATCTGGATGGGAGGGGAAAGGAGGAGGAGCTGGAAGAAGTAGAGGGAGGGGGAACCATAATTGGGATTTATTATGTAAGAAAAAAATATATTTTCAATAAAAGGAAAAATAAAGTAGTCTGGGGGAGGTGTATTAAATACATTTCCACATACAGTATTTTTCAGACTGGTTTGTGGGATGTGGTCCTATCATAAATCAGGGAACATCTCTGTCCTGGAATGGATGGAATTCCATGTCGTCTTCATCATGGTCTTTGTTGTAGTCGGAACCAGCACTTCCGCTGAGCTCTCCTCAATGAACTTGAGGCTTCAGTTTCCAGCTGGAGCCCAATTGTCTTGCTGATCACCCCACACCTTGCCCTGCAGGTCCTGAGGAGCAGAACCTCCCACAGCCTCCAATGCAACCACACTAAGCCGGTCCTGCCACACAAGAAAAGCCTTTTGCAAATCTCCTCCTTAGCCCTGCTTGCCTTATAGCTCAGACACAGATGAACAACCCCATTCCTGATGACAGTATTGCCACAGTTAGCATCTTTACCTGGTACCAGCACAGACCCTAACCTTCTGCACAGACCTCCCTGTCACTGATCTTCTGTTCCTCCCTGTTGTGATTTGAATCGAAATGTCTCCCACAGGCATCTGAGAACTTAGTTTTCAGGTGGCGGCATTATTTGGAAAGATTGGAAACTTTAAGACTTGGGGCTTTGGCTTCATTGAAAAAACATGGGTCACTTAGAGGGGGGACCTTGAGGGTTACAACCTAACCTCACTTCTAGCCTAAGTGTTCTCTCTCTCTCTTCTCCTCTCCCTCCCTCCTCCCCTCCCCTCCTCTTCCTCCCTCTCCTCCTCTTTCCTCCTCTTTCTCCTCCTCTCTCCCTTCCTCCCTCCCTCCCTTCCTTTTTTTCCTCCCTCCATCTCTCCCTCCTTCCTGATGGTGCCATGTAGCCAGCAAGAGCTCTACACCCCAACACCACAGAGTCTCCAATGAATGGACTGACCACCCACAATGCCTTCCCACCATAACGGACTGTATCCCCTCAAACCATGTGCCCAAATAAGTCTTTGCTCCGATGATGAGTTGCTTCTTGCTGGGTACATAGTCACAGCAACAGGAAAGGGAGCTAACACATGAGCTCTCCTCCTTGGCTCACGTGGCTCAGCCTGCCATTGGGAAGCAACTGGACCAAGCCATTCCCATCTGCTGGCTTTCTACTCTTGTGGGGAGGAAAAACAAGCTTTCTAATGTGTTCACATAGGGCTTTTCACGATCTGCTCCACACCTACCTGTCTGAACTGCTTCGGTTTTCTATTTATCAGTGAGGCTTTCTGCCTCATTCTCCCCCTGCCCCACTCTGTCCTATACCATACAACACCCTCCACCATGGTGTAAGCATACCTGGCCATCTCCTGGAAGGGTGGGGCTGCTACGTACAATCTTCTATATCTCTGTTCATTCATTTCCCAGAGACATTTAGCTTGCTGTGCACTGCAGGGATGTTGGGATTATAAGGCTGAACAGAATGCAGTCCTTTGCAACATGTCCTTGGTTCTCACAGGGAAGAAAGATAACCAACAAAGGAAGACCAAAGCCCTCCACTCTGTCTAGCGGTATCAGGAAAGGCCCCAGAGAACAGGACTTGTTTTTTTTTTTTTTTTCCTAAGAACTATCTCACTATAGCACAGGCTATCCTAACTCACAATTCTCCTGCCTCTACCTCCCAAAAGCTGGGGTGATAAGTATGAAACTCATCTGGAGGGGAGGCATAGGCACCTGCAGTGAGCAAGGGAGGAAAAGAGATTCCAAGAGGAAGGCAGGCAGCCCTTTGGTCCTGAGAGGCGATCCCTGGGCTCCTGGGATCAAGGACTCGTCTCTGCCTCTTCTTTCCCATCTACAGTCCTGCTGGTTGCCAGCTGTGTGAAGTCTGAAGCACAGAAAGGACCCTTTGAGATATTAAAGTAAACATTTTATCATGTCCTGGAAGGCCTTTATCATCTTTTATGTTCTTTTCAGCTTTCCCAATACTTTCTCCTGCTTGGTCATGCTCATGTGTATGCTTGCATTCTCTCTCTCTCTCTCTCTCTCTCTCTCTCTCTCTCTGTGTGTGTGTGTGTGTGTGTGTGTGTGTGTGTGTGTGTGTGTTCTGAATGAAATTCCTGCAGCTCCCATGGGATGACCTGCTTTTCCTCTTCTTTGGTCTTTGGTATTGTCTTTCTTTGATTCTGAACATCTCTCTCCAGCTCCATAACCATTGCCAGACCCCACTGTTAATATTCAAGGTCATAATTTATATGAATACAATATGATTTTAAGCAGAGGAGTAACCTAACATAATTAGAATTACATTCTAAAGACCACACTGGCTCTAGTGAGGATAAATGGGGTGTCTGTGGAAGAATGGATGGGAGATGGGGATGGATAGACAGAGGGCTCCTCAGGGCCTTACTGCTACAAATGACCTTCATGAATGGAGGGACCTTTTGTTGCATGGGTCACAGTGTTACTATAAAATCTTCATTGTCTTGGGACTTAGCAAGCGACTGAGCGTTCTCTTTCCTAATGCCTCCATCAGACATAAACACTGATAGGCTGTTAAATTTCCAGATATCTGCTGGAACAGATACCTGAGCTACGTCAACTGAGGAAGAGGAAGAGTTTCTTTGGGATCATGGAGGTTTCAGGCCATGGGAGGTTGTCTCTGTTGCTTTGGGACATATAGGAAGACAGCCCGGGATGGTACAAGTTTTTGGTGATGGAAGCTATGTCTGCCTCATAGGAGCCTGGAAGCCATAAAAGTGGAGACACTGGGGTTCTTATATCCCTTTCAAACACATGGCCCCAAATACCTAACCGCATCCCATTAGCCACTGCCTTCCGGAACCTCCTGCCACTTCTGAAGTTGCCCCATATCCACATAGGATGGCAAGCAGAGGGCCAAACCTTCAACACATGGGTCTTTGAGGGACACAGAAGTTCCAAACTGTAGCAATTCCTCATTAGCCAAACCCATTCCAAACCTGATCTCCCTGGCAGGGTCAGGCATCTTGTTTGTATCAACTCAATTAACCTTTTGATAATCCTATGAAGAACATGCTATTTGTGTCATATACTCAATGACAAAATCACAATTTAGAACCCAGACAGGTGGCCCAAATGAACTTACTCATTGGTAGCCCATCCTACACTGTGGTTTGGAGCATGACTGATCAAATTAAAGTGTACATGCCCTCCTTTGTCTACTGTGAGGAAACAGCCTGTCTACAAAATAATTGGTCAAAACTGTTCTACTAGCTCATTAATTAAGCCTGTTTTGAAAGAGCCTATCTACAACATAATTGGTCAAAACTGTTCTATTAGCTTATTAATTAGGTCTGTTTTGCAACAAATTCACTGACTCTGCTTGACATGAAAGAACATGATGATGCATCATGAAGAATGAGCAAATGTCACTTCCCCCATCCTGCCATACACGCGCGCGCGCGCGCGCGCGCGCGCGCGCACACACACACACACACACACCATTTTGGTTGACCTCATCTCTTTGGTGAGTTCCCTCAATGTCCCTCATGCCCCTCCACCACCCACAAACATCTCCCATATCTGACCACCTCTTTCTCCTGAATGTATCTACAACTTCCCCTAACATACTGAAGATGAATATTCAGAACTAGAGATCGGGGCCTGAACATTAAATTTGGGATGGATTTGTATTTCACTGATGACCAATGATACTGCCCATTTCTTCACAGAATGTTGGTCACTCATGTATCTTCTTTGGAGACATACAGATTCTTTGCTCACTTAAAATTTAGATGACTGTCTTTTTGTTGTGTAATTGTAAGAAATATTTACATATTCTGGAAACAAGCTCCCTATCTGGTCCATGACTTGCAAATATTTATTCCATTGTATGGGTTGTCTTTTCACTACTTGATGGCAAGGCATTATTTGGTTTTTGTATGCAGAATATGTGTGAGAGAGAAAGAACAAGAGTAAAAATGAGAGTGAGAGACAGATAGGGGAAGAGAGGGAGAGAGAACAGAATGGGTGCATGCATGCCATGGGGTACTGTGGAGGTCAGAGGACATCCTTGGGTGTCCATCTCACCTTCTACTTTGTTTGAGACATAGTCTCCATTATTGTTTATGGCTGCACACCAAGGTAGCCAATCTGCAAGCATCCAAGGATTCTCTTTTCATCTTCCCATCATGGCACACTGGGATCACAGACACTTACATAACCATGTCCAGTAGTTTTTCATGTAAATTCTAGGAATCTAAACTCAGTCATCAGGCTTGTAAATCAAGCACTTCCCCCACTGAGCTCATTTTCTCAAATTTTCAGCATTTTATCCACCCATTCACAGTGTGTCTACTATGTGCCAGGTGCCCAATATCTAACCCCCGCCCCGTCTTTGAGGGGTTCTCCCTGTTTATACTGTGTAAAAGTGTAAAAAGGGTTGTTAAATTTATCATGCTGGGAGAATTTGGGGATGGTATTATTGGACAAGACTGAAATATAGGCATTTGAGATGAGTAGTACATCAGGGAACTATCCATATTGATGGCAAAACTATCCATGTAAGATATATAGTCTCCTCAGCTAACTGGTACATAGCAAACCCACTAAAAATAAAGCAATGTGGAAAGTATAACAAGGTTCACTTCTTGCAAGAGTAACAGCCCAGGGTTGGTAACAAGGGTGGTGGGTGACTCTTTTCCAGGGAATTTTCCAGGGAGCCTGGATGAGGGAGGCCAGCTGATTTCCACATGATGAAGAGTTGCTGAAGGGAAGGAGCGTGGAGGAGCTGGCCAGGAAGGGGTCTATGGGCCAGACCCAGAAGTAGTGAGCATCACCCTTCATGGTCTGCTGCCTAGAGCTCAGTCTTTTTTTTTTTTTTTTTTTGGTTTTTCGAGACAGGGTTTCTCTGTGTAGCTTTGCGCCTTTCCTGGAACTCGCTTGGTAGCCCAGGCTGGCCTCGAACTCACAGAGATCCGCCTGGCTCTGCCTCCCGAGTGCTGGGATTAAAGGTGTGTGCCACCACCGCCCGGCTAGAGCTCAGTCTTGTGACCACATCTAACTGCAAGGGAGACTGGGAAATGCAGCCTAGCCCCATGTTCAGGAAGAAGGGAACATGGAACATGGACTCAGATAAGCAGCGGCACTCTTATAACAGGGGCCTACAAGAAAGGGCAAGTTTGGTGTGGCATGGTCACACTTAGGGTACTATATTCAAATTACAGATTTATACATTTGTCTCCCAAGGTAAGGTATGAGATGTTCAGATTTCAGCACTCAGGACAAAGTAGGGTATATAGTAAGTTCTTATTAAAAAGTCCATGAATGGTTGTAATTTTTGGATCAAGAATGGTAATGCGTCACAGGCTTGTCCTCAGGGTGACAAAAATAGGGCCTAGTAAGAGGTCTTTAAGACACTGGGGGCATGCCCTTGAAGGGGAGTGTAGAACCTCAGCCCCCCTCCTCTTCCCTTTTTGCTTCCCAGCCATGAGCTAAGTGTCTTCACTCTCCCATGTCTGCAATGGGTTGCCTCAACACAGGCCCAACGCAATTTGGCCAACTGATCATGAGCAGAGCCTCTGAAACTGTGAACCAGAATAAGTTTTTCCTCTTTATAATTTGATTCTCTCTGCTCTTTTGTTATAGTAACAGGAAACTGACTAATGCAAACAGTGGGCTCTGAGGCAGCAACTGGTCAACTGGTTCTGTTGCTTCTTGAGACCCACATGGAACGTCATGCATCTATGCTGCCAATATAGAGGAGGGTGCTTGCTTCCCTCTTTACAACGGCAGGTGGCCATGCATCCAGATCATACAGCAAGTATACCAAGTCATCCGGGCACAAATTACCTATGTTTTGTGACATCTAGCATCTGGATTTCTTTGGTGTATAGAACCCATTTCTAAGCACTATGACCAAGTCTCTGATGTATGTTCCATAAGTTAAGGGGCAAAACTGAAGCTCTGCAGGTAAAAGGGCCTAATGTCTGTTGTGGCACACACCACTTCTCTAGTCCTGGAGTCAAACATGCTCATGGTTTGCCAGGTGTGATGGCTTTTCCTTCATCTCTAGTGACAGGCTTCTCTGGCTCCGGGATTCATGTAAAACCATGTGGCACACTACCTGTAAGAATGACTATACTACAAAATGTGAATAATGACAAATATTTCTGAGTTAGCACAGAAACTGGCACCACTATAAATTGCTAGCAAGAACATACCATAGCACAGCGGCTTTAGAAAATGCTTTGAGATTCCTTGAAAAAAGTAAAGCAGAATTGTCATGTGACCTGGTGATTCTTCTCCCAAGTATATACTCCAAAGGAGGAAAAACTAACTTTGTGCTTGATAGGTGAAAGAAGCATCACTCACAGTGTTCAGGAAGTAGAAACCCAAATGTCCATCAGCTGACAAATGGAGTAACAAAATGTATTACATGCTTACAAGGGGATATTGTTGAGCCATAAGAAAGAACTGAGTATTGATTCATGCCAGGAGATAGCTGCACCTTAAAAGCATTGCACTAAGTGAAAGAATCCAGACACTTCAAACGCCATAGAGCATAAAGTTCCATTTATGGTAAATATCCAGGATAAGCAAATTTATAGCATAAAATTAGATTGCTGCTTTCCAGGGAACAGAGGGAAGTGGGGAAAGGTGTGTGATTGTAGCAGAGCATGAAGTCTCCTTTAAAATGATAAAACATTCTAAATTAGATTTGGGAGTGAATTATGCAACTCTATGAATATATTAAAACAAACCCATTGGATAGATAGGTTTTATGGTATAAAATTATATACGAATACAGCTGTTATTTTTTTCAAATAGAGTTCCTAGAACTGAAAATTACAATGACTAACAAGAAAAATATACAAGATGAGCTTAACTGAAGAATATAGAAAAATGTTCAGCAAAGTTTAAAAAAAAAAAAAAACAGATCAGTGAAGGTAATCTGGAGAGCAGAGGACTCAGGTGGGAAAGTGTTTGCCAAGCCTCAGGGACTCCTGGGACAGCATCCCAAAGCCCAGCACACGTGTGGTTAGAGTTCCAGAAGGAGGAGAGAAACAAAAGGGGACACAAAAAATGCTACAGAACGACTGACTGAGTCACCAGCGTGTGGACAAAATACAGTGACTTCTAGCTCTCAGAATTCCAGCAAACTCA
Source organism: Peromyscus leucopus (assembly GCF_004664715.2). Lineage (NCBI taxonomy): Eukaryota > Metazoa > Chordata > Mammalia > Rodentia > Cricetidae > Peromyscus > Peromyscus leucopus. The sequence continues at coordinate 145,635,366 of NC_051065.1, forward strand.
ACTTCTCAAAAAAGTCCAAAGAAGACCACAACTACATGCATCACAGTCAAATGACTAGAAAAGTGGGAACAAAGGCTTATGTAATCCACCAGGCTAGAAAGAGGCTCCACCTGGTTAAAAACTAAGCTAGGAACTAAGACCAGCTTCTCCTCCAAATGCTGGAGATCACTCAGGGAAGAGTCTGAACGAAGAAAAGCCCACCTGTATTGTACAACCAAGAGAAACAGAGGATGAAAGGAAGACGTATTCCTGCAAAGCACAAGCTGCAAGAGACTGTCACTGGGAGAATGACACCCCAGGAGGCACTAAGGATGGTCTGCGGCTGAGAGGAGAGGTCAACAGGTGGAAACCCGGATGAGAACAATCTGCTGGGTGTGGTGGCACAAGCTGGGTGTGGTGGCACGGGCTGGTAATCCCTGCACTGGTAGGGTTGATGTAAGACCATGGAAGTTTGATGCCAGCCTGGGCTACACAGAGCTTCTACAGCGAGACACTATCTCAAACAAGGGAACAAACCAATAAGCAAACAAATAAACGGATCCTGAGAGAGGTATCACAAAAGACACTGAGTGAGAGCCACTGGTCTACGTGGCATATTAAATGGTTTCCTATAAGTTGTACTTCCTCTCCCATGGGAGATTTAGCCAATTAATCCATTATCATATAAACCCAGTGGCTTGCAGTCAGCCATCTTAAAAAATGTAACAGAGAGGAGCTGGAGAAATGGTTCAGCAGTTAAGAGCACTGGCTGCTCTTCCAGAGGACCTAGGTTCAATTCCCAGCACCACATGACCATCTGTAACTCCAGTTCAAGAGGATCTGACAACCCCCGGCCTCCAGACTCCAGGCATGCACATGGTGCACAGACATACATGCAGATAAAACATCTACACATATAAATAAAATAAATTTTATATGTAACAGAGAAGACAGGCCCACATGAGACTAAAACAGAAACATCTATTTTAAATGATCAGAAGCCACCCAATAAATATCCATGGATAAATAATACTCTTTAAAACCTACTAATGGGTGTTAGGGATTTGGCTCAGCAAATGGAGCTTAGCAGGTGCAAGGCCCTGGGTTTGGTTCCCAGCACTGAAAATTAAAATAAAATCTATTACTAAAGCTACAGCTCTTTATGCTGGGCACATCTTACATAAGGATCGCTAAGAACTGTTTTGAGGAAGACTCTTGCTATGCTCTCTACATTGGCCTGGAATTCATGGTTCCCTTGCCTCAGCCTCCTGAGTGCTGGGATTACTGGCATGTGCCATCACACCCAGCTTAGAACATCTGTTTTAAAATTTAATGATGGTGAGCTAGTCTCCTTTTATAGACAGTGAGAGCCATGTGACTTACTTCCTTTTCTGACCTGTCAGAAAGTTCATAAATTTTTCTCAATGACAGTAGCTATTCTTAGTCTAGCTAAGTGCATACCCCTATCCTGCTTGGGCTTGAGCCCTTTAAATAAACTGCCCACGATGATTCCAGGTTGGAAGTGGTGTCGGGGTGCACAGCCTCCCCTGCAGTATGACCACAACATTTAACTAACCCCCTTGCAAAATCAATGCCTCCTTTAGCAGCCCCAGTTTTGTCCACATTTCCCATTCTCAATTACTAGTGTCCACACTTCCTCCTAACGACTTCTTTTAAATAGAACAAAAGCAATAAGGTGAGTTGGTAGGGAAATATGCGGTCCAAGATCAGATCCAAGTTTTCATTGTGGCTTCATCCTTCAACGACAGAGGTTGGTGAGCACGTGATCACAGCCAGGGCCCTTAGCTTCTCTGAACATCAGGTTTGCCTTCCCTGAAGTAAGCTGAGTAGTGACTCCCAGAGTTACTGTGCCAATCATCTGCTATGTCAGGTACATGGAGATACTTGATAAAGAGCAGTCTTGCTTTTCCTCTGGATCCTGAGAGCATTTGGCCTGAGCTGTAGGACACAGAGTCAAACTCACTTCTTACCAGTCACCTACTGATCACGCTGTTCCAGCCACTGGCCACCCTATTACTTTCATGACATGGGACCTATATTTCCTTTGCTTTAAACCATTCTCTAGGTATCTCTGTGGCTTCTTTTTTATGCACTGTCTGTTCAAGCTCACCCCCTTCCTTAACCACCTGGCCACAAATAAATTGACAGAGATTGGTGCTACTCTGTACCCCCCCTTCCCACCAACCCCAGTCTCTAGCTGTCAGATGCATGGTCTCCATGTATTCTAGAAACACCATGCACAGACTGGGATAGGCTTAATTCATCCAGCAGAAACGAGCCACTGAATAGAAGGACAAAAACAACAACAACAACAAAAAAAAAAAACCAATAATCAGATCCTCAGAAAATAAGAATAGAGATGCTTCCTTGGGGCCCAAATGCCTCCTTTCTTCTAATTCTACCCCACAACACCAGACAAAGAGAAAGTACACATAGAAACTAAAGCTGAACCTGGGTTAATGTCTGGAGCCCATCCCCAACCCTCAGAAACCTCTTCAATCGGTGGCTAGCATAACAGTGCTAGGGCACATAGAGGCATGTCAGAGGACAGAGGGGCTGCTAGACAGAACCTTCCCACGGCGTCAGATCCCAGCACAGCAGCATGGCAAGACAGTAACAGAATCACACAGGCCTACTGCTGGAGCAGGGTGACAGTGACAGCAAGCTTCCTTGAGATTTGGTGTCAGGTTGCAAAATTCAGACAGGTAAAGGGATCAAAGAGTGTCACTGTCATCTTAAAAAAGCTGTTTTTCCCATCCTGCCATACACACACACACACACACACACACACACACACACACACACACACCCTGCCAAAGATCCTCTTGTCCCACTGGCCTTTGGACTGAGATCTAACCTTGCTCAGTGGGACCTCCTGCCTGGGTCAGGGCCCACAGACTCCCTGGGAATACCTGTTCACAAAGGGACTAACACTTGCCTTCCAGTCCCTTCTCCCTGCTCCTGCCAAAGCCATAGGCGCCTCCCACTCCAGCACCAACCCCGCAGATCCCATTCCAGGCAAAGACAAGCTCCCAACCACATCTGTCTGTTGATTCAGATTTGGAGGGGGTGCAGTCAAATAATAGCCTTGTCCCGGGAACTCCACCTCAGTCAGCTTCTCTTCTAAGAAACACCTGTGGGAATGTCATACATTCCTGTGCCTGCCTGCAGCCAGGTAAAATGACTCATGCCAGGGCCCTTCCTAAGGATGGTTTGGGAGAAGAGGCTTTCTGAAACCAGAAGGCCACTTTGGGAGGCTGTGTCCTCAGCAGACTGTCGTGTCAACCTGGATCCTGGCTTACTTACCCCCAGACTGGACCACGTACAGAGACTAGCAAAGAGAGGCAAATAACAGGTAGAACTGGTGACCAGCCCCTGAGAGGGGCCCTAGTCTTCTGTCACTTGTGCCCTCCTTGATAAAATGTGTAAAGAAACATAAAAAGTTTGGGGAATTACCTGGGCACCCTCACCTTCCCCTCCACAGAGGAAAAGGGGTCAGCTTGTCACACCACCCTTTCCAGAGTCACCTGAAGTCACTCATTCCAAAGGACAGGTGTTAGAATGCCTTCTCCTCCACATCTTCCCTCAACTTTGTGAGCTGCTGAGAACCAGGGTCCTGGGCAGGGGAAACTTACCTCGCAGCCCAGGGGCCGCCATAGTGCGAGCTCCAGAACGCCAAGCCCCAACTGGTGGCCCTTGGCCGTATGCACTAGCCTCTAGACAGGCTTACGCGGCTGCTGCGGAGTTAATTCCATCGCGGCTCAGCTCAGTCTGGACGCGCCTGCCCCTCCCCTGCGGCGGCTGCCACCTCCTCCAATCCATCCCTCTCCCTTGACAGTCCCCCGTGCTCCTCCTGCGCTGAGAGCTAGCCTAACATCCAGAAAGGATCCCAAGCTCAGGTGCAGCCCGGTGACACGCTGGAGTCATGGGCTGCGGGCCAGGGAGTAAATGCTGCTGGCGCGCTCCTCCACCCGGAGCCTGAGCAAGCGCCACACGGCCGGCTGGCTCGCCTGTGATAATTCAGCCGGATTATCTCATGAACCGTCTGGCTGATTAGTTTCCAGTCCTGCCAGCGAAGCCTCCTTCCTGTGGCCCCAAGGGTCACCCCTCTCCAGGCTACAGCCCTGAGGAGTAGTAGTATGGACTCAAACAGCACAATGGGGCCCCTTCACATACTCTACCCCATCACCAGCTGTCTGGAGTAAAGCAAGAAAAAGCCAGCCGCACGCCTGGGATAGAGGACAGGTGCAGGCACACAGGAACGCAGGGCAGAGAGGAGAGGGCGTGGATTTACTCGAGTTTCCCTAGGAGACTCTAGGACAGTTAAGGGGGGCAAAAGTTAAGCTGTGGGACAAGAGTAATGTAATTTCCCTAGAGTGGTTTAGGGACCTGACCATGGACAGAGAGGTGAAGAGGCCTCCAAAGGGCCATTCTCAGTGATGTGAGCTACATTCCAAGATGCCACAAGCAAACTGTGCTCCTCAATACCACAACCCCCCCAATGGAAAAGCATTGTCACCATCACGTACGCTATAACGTGCTGTGATCACTGACTCTGAGAGACATCTGTACCCTCTTCTACAGAAGACGGTGGCAAAACACAGAAGACAGAAGGCATCATGGTCCAACCTCGAGGCTTCATTCTATAAACTTCTGGTAATAATATTTATCTAAAACTCTGGCTTCTTCAGGAGTCTCTCAAGTGCTTCGCGTTATCCCCTGGGTTCATACTTCACTCCCAATCTTCATTCTATGATGACTTCCATACATCTTTTCACACATGAAGAGGCTAGCCTGCATGTCGCAAGTCCCAAAGCAGGCAGCCTGCTCCATCTCCCTGCTCAGAACCCTCCACAGTTCAGCTTCTCTCTCTCTTCTTTCCCTTCACGATCTCCTACCTTCACAGTGCTCTCTTCCTGCTTCCAGGGATGCTCATTTCCATCCCTAAATGAATAAAGGGGACCCACCTACCATTGCTCCTTATCCATCTTTTAGCTGTCCTCCCCAAGGAGTTCTTCCATGACATTCCTCTAAAACCTGCTTGGGAACCATCCTGGTTACTCTTCTATTGCTGTGATTAAACACTCAAAAGCAGTTAGGGGAAGAAAGGGTTAATGGGGCATAAACTTCCAGGTCATAGTCCGTCATTGAGAAGAGTCAGGGCAGAACTGAAGGCAGGAACCTGGACACGGGAATCATGGAGAAATGTTGCTTACTGGCTCTCTCCAGTTCACTCCAGTTCTGCAAAGTCCCACCTGCTAGGGCTGGTGTTTCCCACAGTGGGCTGGGCCTTCTGACAGCAATCATCAATCCAGACAATCCCTAGCAGACATATCCACTAGCCAATCTAACCAGGGCAATCCCTCACTTGAGGGTCCCTCAGATGACTCTAGGCTCTGTCAAGCTGACAGCTGAAGCTCACTAAGAAAGGATTCTATCTCTTTTGATCTAAGAGTGACCACAGCAAAAGGGTTCCTACCATGAAGGGCAGACTCTCCCTTTGGAAACCTGTAGGTACAGGACATAGATGTGCACATAGACACACTTGTGCATTACACCCATGCACTGGTTAGGATTTGTCAACTTGACACAAGCTAGAGTCATCTGGGAAGAGGGAACCTTAACTGAGGGATTGTCTCCATGACATTGCCTTTACAAGAATCTTTGGAAGCTGGCCCTTGGAGGTGTGGGTGAGAGAGAACTGGCCCCACCCATTACCTGGGCAGCATGAGAGAGCTGACTCCAGTGGCATGGGCACAGGAGAGTTGGTGGGCTGACCAACTCAGCTACCACCCAGGTCCAGATCCAGGGCTTTTGAGTTGGTCCACCCCAACATCTACCCCATCTATGACCTGCTGGAGCACATGGAGGGACTGGTCCTTCAGAACCATAGCCACAGGATCTCCATGACTCAGGACAACAGCAGGATCTCCTAAAGGAGTCTCTGTGAAGATCCAGTATTGACAGTATAGCCGAACCATTGAACCAGACCAATGACTCATTGCAATGAACTTTTGCAAGTAAAGCCATTTGGGCAAAAGGGTAGACTGTGTGACACACCACAGCTCCCAATGCCACTATGACAAACAAATATGTGATGGAGAGGCTGGAAAGATGGAGGAGAGAAATGGTACCTGTGCAGCAGAACTGGAGATGTGACAGCTATGATGGGTATGAGAGAAGGCTGTGGTTGTCAGAGGAGCAAGTTGTTGCCCAGAAGGGTTAGCAAGATTTTTTTTTTAATCTTAATTTTTTTCTTTTGGGGGGTAGGTTACAAAAGGTGGAGGGCAGATACGGAAGGACTTGGAAATGAGTAGGACTTGGGTGCATGATGTGAATTTCACAAAGAACCAATAAAAATATGTAAAAAGAAAAGAAAAATCTTCAAAGCATTTTCTTAATAAGGATGAGGGAGGGTACAGCCCACTGTGGGCAGTGCCAATCTTGGGCAGGTGGTCCTGGGTTCTATAAGAAAGGCAGGCTGAGCAAGCCATGATGAGCAAGCCATGATAAGTAAGCCATGGTGAGCAAGCCATGATGAGCAAGCCATGATGAGCAAGCCAGTGAGCAGCTCCCCTCCATGGCCTCTGCATCGGCTCCTGCCTCCAGGTCCCCAACTTGAGTTTTTGCCCTGCCTCCCTTCATGATGGCTGTGAGCTATATGCTGAACTACAAACCCTTTCCTCCCCAAGTTGCTTAGGAGAGGCATTTAATTACATTAGAAGAAAGCAACCTGGGACAGCCCACCTGTTCCTTGTCCTGTGTTCATTCTCAATTGAAACACGGCTTTCTTGACTTGGATTTTCTCTATGGACTAGCACCAGGCATTCATCATTCAACCACCAAGGTCAGGTCACAAGAAAACTGGCCGGCTGTCCTTGTCCACAGGCAGTGTTAAGTGATCAGTCAGAAGAGTGACAGTTAATCCTGTCCCTGGATCTGGTTTCCTCCAGAAACTGACCTTACAGGTGACTCAAAGTTGGGGAGCATGGGGATGTGGAGAAATGACCGCCTTTGAATTATTAAGCAGCCATAGGAAGCATTCATCTATTCTTCCCTGGGTCTATCCTACTCAGCTCCACCAAACCTGCTCATCGTCATGGCGTGTGCCCTGTGACAGAGTTTCTTGTCGCTTTGTCCTAGGCAGTGGCACAAAACCTAGGGATGTAGCAGCCGCTGATCCCCATGAGAGTGATGAAAGACTCTATGAGCAGCAGGGACCGTGGTGCTCTGGCTGAGTGGCCTGGGAGTTCCTGTCTAGATATAAAGGCACTTGGGTTTTGAACCTGGACCTGCCATCCAGAGACTACGTAACCTTCGCAAGCCATTTAACTTCTCTGCGCTGTCTTCATCACCTGTGCAGGGGTTAGAGAGAGATGGCAGACTAGACGCCTCAACCTTTTCTGACTCCATTGTCCAGGACTCTCATGAGATAAATCTCCCCTATGTGAAAGACTTGGAATAAGCATCGGTACCCATCAGACTCCCAGAACGCAGCCAGGACATTCCTTTTTTCTCCCTTCCAGCTGGAGTCCCTCCCATTCTGCCAGCAGGGACATGCATGTTTTTCCCACACATTTCAAAGAAAGACTACCTATACCTGGGGGTGACAGTAACCCCTAGGGATTTCAGAACTAGATGCTGTTTGTTGTTGACGCTACCCTTCCACTAAGGATGTTTGGAGCAGGTAGGGCCTGGCAGCTAGCCTAAAGCTCGGAGCACTCAGCATGTCAGCCACATAGATGCAGGAAATCCCCCAACACTCTACCATTGACGTTGCTGGAGTCACTTGTCCCTGCCTGTGAGAGTGGGTTTCTCATTTTTATGTTCATCGATTACACTAGAGCACTTAGAAGTCACCTAGGACAATTCAAGTTTTATCTTAGCACAAATTAGTGATCCTCACTACTGTATAAATGAGATGACCATGCTAATTTTACAGATAAGGAAACTTAGTCCGGAAGCCATGTTGGGGTTGTTGGAGACCATACACTTGAGTGAGGGCCATAGGTAGAGCCCAGGTCTGCCCCTGAGCCTGGTGCCCATCTGCTGTCATTGAGCCTATGATGGGACCTGGCTTCTGCACCCGCTGGCATCCAGTCTCCAGGTACCTCCCTCCTGCAGGGGACACTAAGGTGCATAGGGGATCTGCCATGCCTCTCCACAACGTCATCCACCCTGACTGCAGGAGGCCAGTTCCAGGGCCCACCTCTCTGCCATGTGCAGAAGCAACCTGATTGAGAGATTTGAGAATTGGGTGCTCTGAAGCATATGTTTATAGGTTCAGGCCACCAGGCTAAGTTTCTGGAGAGGCATCTCCACCCTGTCCCTTCCCACCCAGAGGATGTTGCAATGCCACCACATCCTGGTATTAGGCGGCCTCAGTCCCATGCACTGGGCTAGGAGTACTTGCAGAGGAACCCTGTGCTTTTCTCCTCAAAGCCACCCTCCTCAGACTTAGGCCACAGATGTCATCTCAGATTCAGACACAGTCCACCACCAGCCTTGGTTAAGATGAGAGCTTGGCCTTTATTGTAGGCCCAGGAGGGCACAAGGCAGGCAGGACACACAAGGGACGGAGTGACTCCGGCTGGTCAGGCCATGGCCCAGGCAGCAGCGGGAGTCCACTGCAGCTGCAGGGCCTCACTTGCTGCACTTCCGGGGAGCGCACCTGCACTGCATGGCGTTGATGACCTCGTGGTGCACCACAGAGCCATTGGTGCAGAGCAAGGGCACATGCATGGACTCCGTCCTCGAGGGCCCGCAGCAGGAGCACTGTTCCTGCACATCCTCAATGTCAATGGAGTAGACGGCTTTGCTGGCACACTTGCCCTGTAATACAGCAGAGAGACGAGGCATCACAATTCTGAACGTGGTAGCAGGTCTGGGACGGCCTGCATCAACCCTCCTCCTGCCTTTCTAAGCAACACAGGCCCGGCCTCACCCAGAGGCACCTGGGAGAGCTAGGCAACTTGTAAAGGTAGATCTCAGGAAACAGTGAACTTCCTTTCTCCAATTATTACATACACCCAATCCCTCTAGCTGTGGTTTCTACACACACTGACTGATCCTGGGCCCCCATCTTCTACAAACGACTCCCCAGTCTCTTTACAGATTTGTTTTGGTCTTTCTTCTGGGTCAAACAATCCTACTCCCTAAATGAAACATTCACTTTAAAGACAATGTCTACGATTCCTTATCTCTCTCTTCCTTGTGACTTCCAAATCCTTCTAGATGATAACTAAGGAAACTTTAGCCTCTCCTACCCAAGTCTTCTTGAAGTCACACAGCCTTACCTGGCAGTAATGAATGTCCACTTCCTCTTGGGACTTACAGTCTCCCACTTTGACATACTTTAGCTTGGCTATGATGTCTTTGCAGTCGGGCTCCTCACCTATGGAACAGGTGAGAGGTGGAACTGGAGGGCTGGCTAGCTGGGGTCCTGTAAAACACTTTCCACATCCAGTGCCTTCGCTAAGTTGGACATGGTCCTCTTTCTATCAACAACTAACCAAAGCCAGTTGCGGGAAGAGGAATTAAGTTTTTCAAGCTCACCTCAGCTGCCCCTGGCTCCTCAGATTCAGAGATAGCATTACTACTGGATAACTCATTTAACTGTTCAGTTCTAATTGCAGAAGGAGCCTGGGTTGACTGTATTTTGGTCAGATAGACAGATGAGGCTTGCTTTTATATAATTTGAAATTCAGAAAAACATCATGGCCAAAGCCATCTTGTCATGCTGTAACTATACCCAGAAACTAATAGACAATGAAGTAGCCATTAAATAGAATTCATATCAGTCCATCCCTGTCTTTGGCTAAAAATACAAATGTCATGGCCACATATATATTCACTTCCTCTGTAGAGGCTGAGGAGACTCCTAAGGCCCTTTGGGCCACCATCTCCTTGAGAGTTGTTACTTGCATGTCACCAGTATGAGCTTCCTTATATACAGTGACCTATATATACACCTGAAGCTCTGCGTGACTCCCTGGGAAGTCTAAGCTCTACTGCCAGCTCACTACTCTGATCTCAGTCATGACAGCTTTCCATCCTGCAAAGTTCCAAATCTAGGCCAACCCCTAGAGACACATTAGCCTGCCTCCCAACTTCAGACTAATTTTATGGTAAAGGAAAAGTCTTCCAACTGCATAAGAGGGTGATTTTGGAGCCAATGTGCAATACTCTCTTGTTGCAGATTTAAATCCTTAAGCCTAGCTTATTTTCCTTCCAGAAGGTCTTATAGCCTTCTGAACATGTTGGCCAATGAAGGCTCCTTATAGCTGGTTTCGGAGATAGTGGCTTCTGAACCAAATCCCAAGAATAGTATCTAGAGGGAGTGTATCTTCCCTGATGGCTTCCTGAATTCACATTCCTAAACCATCCAGTGGGAAATTTGCAAACACTCTCAGAGTGTGTTTCCTCCATCTGCAGTTTGGTGATAGCACTCACTGGGGCTCTCATAACAAACCATCAAGAAAAGAAGAAATGGTTGAGCGAATTCATGCTTCCACCCTTCTCTAACTTCAGCCAAGCATGAGCCCACAAATCTAAAATGAAGCTAAACAAACTAAACTAAAAGAAAAAATATTAGTCTCAGTTTAAAAAAAAAAATGTGACTTGTACTCACGAACACAAAAATGGATGGGGAAGATAGTGTCTGGTGCACATCTCCAAAACCCCACCTCTGACTGTCTCTGCCAATCAGAGCCATTAGTACGGTGTAACTAAAAGGTCAAGGGGGACCAAGGTTGATGAAAATAAGGCCATGAACTTGGACTAGCCTTGTGATGCTCCCTCGTGATAGATATATGACAATCAAAGGTTCTAAGGTGCACATGAGGCTGGAGATGGAGCTGGAAGAGGATAGGAAGTAACATCTTCATAAGCACTTCATGGAAGATTTGAGCAGGGTATGGGCTAATGATAATCAGGAAGGGAAGGTAGTTGGCTGAATGGATGAACCTAATGACCAACTGATAAACAAGAACTACTTTTCTGGAATAAAGTTTACTTCAAATAATAGTGCCTGGCCTTGGTCTAATGGACCTCGAAGCGCAGGCTGTTAGTAATGTACTCACATGTGTCACAGCAGGTGCCTGGGATTTTCATGATTTTCCCCTTCAGAAAAAAGAATAGTACAAGATCAGGCACAAATAATTCAACACGGATGAGTTCTCAGGTCACACGAATTCCTGGCTCTGAACTCAGAGCTCTGAGCTAAAATATCCAGATGTAAACTGCTTTCCCATCACAATTGTGGGGCAACTGAACATTTCACCTGACCACAGTGGTCAGGATCTTCATCCCCAGGAAAACATGAAAAAGGGCCAACGGAAGTGCTGCAGCTCTGAGGGGAAGGTTCCCTGACTGAAGGGCTGCAGCTCTGAGGGGAAGGTTCCCCAATGGAAGGGTTGCAGCTCTGAGGGGAAGGAATCCTGGCAGTTGGGAGCCAAGGAATACCACAAAATCACTCTGCACAACAAACCTCACACAAGAGATTTCTTGGGAAAGACACAAGTAGGCGGCTGCCTCTGCTCAGGAGAGAAGCGGCAGGGAACTGAGCAAGAGGCAGACTTTACAGAGGGTTTCTTGGAGGTGGAGATTTCCAGGGTGGAGACTTCCAGGGTGGGGATTGGTGGGACTTCAGGGAAAGCCCAAGGATTGGTGGGTTTTCAAGCTCAGAGATCGGTGTCTTTTGGTGAGTTTTCAAACCCGGAATCAGGCTCTGACCTTTTAGCCTACAGTCAATGTCCTGCCTTACTATTCAAAGATCATAGCTTCCCTCTGGTGACCAACTATTCTCAAAGCATCCTATGCCTTGGAGAATTATCTCCTCACCTCCATTTCATTGATTCTCAACCAGTACAGAGATCTGTCTTGGACATGGTGGGATTGCATAAGAGCTGAGCTGAACATTGCATAGAACGCCACCCGTGGAGTCAAACAGTGAGATCTTCAAGACAAAGGCAAAATCTGAACTGCAGCTACTCACTCCTTCAGCCAGACACTTGTGTTCATCAAAGGGTGGGCAGCCTGTGACCCTCTTCTCCCAGATGTACTCTCCTCTCTCATTGACCTTGCAGAAATGACTGTCACAGCCATCCTGGAGTGTCTCATCTTGCTGAAAAGGAAGAAGAGAGTGGGTAGAATCAATGCAACAATCGTGTTTGGATTACAAAGCTAAAACAATGAGGAGAACCAGAGAAGGATGAGACGATGTGTAAAAACTGCATACTCAGAGGACAGACTAGAGGTGCGGCCTCGGTTCCATAATTTACTTACTATGAAGAGAGCTGCAGAAATGCAGAAAGTCCTCAGGCTATTCTGACCATGTGTTTACAAGATGGAAATGCAGTGACAGCAGCCTGACTGATTGATAACCAGATGGGATATGAACCAAGACCCCAGCTCTCAGACCCACCAGTTAGTTCCAGGAGTCACGGGTGGGTCTGATTGCCTGACCAGTCCCACCGAACCTCAAGGCTACAGAAAATCTTTTTCAAAACAAACAAACAAAAAAAAAAATCAATCCACTCCAAATGAGGTCATATGCCAACTACACGTTTGTCAGGAAGAGCAAAAGTGTAACAGAACTCAAAGAGGAGACCCTGTGCCTTCCACAAGTCATCTTCACTTCCCTTAAAAAGGGAAGTGAGAGAAGAAGCCGACAATGAGCCCAAATAGTCCTTTGGCTGGAGGAAAAGACGCCCCTCCCAGGGAGAACCAGAGAGTGGTGTGAGGGGACCCTGAGTCCAGCTCATTCCCACCTTCAGGGTCACGATCTGTCCTCCTCTTAGCTGAATAGTGCAAGCTGTAGGTAAGCATCTCCCACAGCATTCACCTGGGTTCTTCTCTTCACGGTAGCCCTGTATGCAGGAAAGAAAGCAGCCATAGTCACCTGCCCAGAGCACCGCAGTTATAACTCAGCTCACCTGACTTGCCTTGGCTATCCCATAGTCACTCCCAGGGTTCAGCGGACATCCCATAGTCACTCCCAGAGTTCAGCAGACATCCCATAGTTACTCCCAGAGACTTTTGTCCAAAATGAAACTTGATTTTTTTTTTAATCCAAATATCGTCTTTTTCCAGTTTTCTTTATCTTGGCAGATGACCCAGCTGCTCAAACTGGAAATCCGGCAGTTATCCTAACTCCTCCATCTAGTTTTCTCAGTACTTTCCCACCACAGCCATTAAAATCCAAGTCTTGCTAACATTGCATCTCATACCCGCCCATTGTCATAACCAATCGCTTCTGTCATTCTCTCATCTAAGCCATCATCATCTTCTCCTGACTCTGGTAAAGTCTCCTCCCTCTGTCCTCGCCTCCTACCACAGGCTTCCACATGTCCACTAGAATGACCTTCATAAGATACATCCCGCCGGGCAGTGGCGGTGGCGGCGGCGGCGGCGGCGGCGGCGGCGGCGGCGGCGGCGCACGCCTTTAATCCCAGCAGTCAGAAGGCAGAGGCAGGCGGATCTCTGTGAGTTCGAGGCCAGCCTGGGCTACAGAGTGAGTTCTAGGAGAGGCTCCAAAGCTACACAGAAAAACCTTGTCTCAAAAAAACCAAAAAACCAAAAAAAAAAAAAAAAAAAAAAAAAAAAAAAAAAAAAAAGATCCATCCCGCCTTGACACTCCCCTACTTCAGACCGAGATTCTCTGAGTGCAGTTCTGGCTCCAGAGGCGGCACAGGAGCTTGTGTTGGACGGACACACACACACACACACACCCTTCATATAACAATGGCAAATGATTGACAGATAGTAAAACAACTATTAAAGCCAAAATCGGAAATCAATTGTTGGTTACTTGACCCTTGAAAAAAATGAAAAATAATGAACAACATTTACATTTTAATGCCTTTTCCCAACGGACAGTTTGTAGGGCCCTGGACTGTCAGAACTCAAGGAAATTATATGTGTCTTGTCCTGACGACTTAAAAGACAAGTTCAGAACTACTAGAAGAACTGGAAACTGAGGGGTGCATCTCAAGAAAGAAGAAATCAAAACAAAAGCTCCATGTAAATTCTCCTCAAAGATTTGGTTAGCCCTTTAATTACATGTGTACTGAGAAGCCTGCAAGAAGCCTGGGGACAAAGGATGGATGGGTGGGCATTCAAGAGATCTGAGCAGAAAGTTCATATGCCGTGTCTCAGAGGAGACAGTTTGGGAGAGCTAGGTAAATAACTCGGATGTCTACCAAAAATTCACAGACACGCACACACAGACATCTAAGGAATAACCCTCACACTAAAGCCTACCTAAAGCATCATATATAAAAGAAAAAAATCAGAAACCTATTACTCTTCTACCATAGACACAAAAATCTCACTTTTAATTACAAACAGATCTAGTAGTAGATATAGAAAAGAGCACCATGTCATGACCAGATGAGGTTTATTCAAAACAATGGTGACCTTACCACTTGAAACCAACCAATGTAATTCTTTGTTTCCAGAGTTAAGGAGAAACTATAAGATTGTCTGAAAATATAAAGCCATCCAGCAAAATTCAAAGAACTATTCATAATTTAAACTCTCATCATCGTATGACTAGAAAGGAATTTCTTCCATGTGATAAAAAGTAATATACTTTGTCATGCTCAGAGAATTGGTTCCCAAGAGGTTAAAAAAAATTACACTCATCACTTCTATTCATTATCACACTAGTGGTACTAGCCAGTATGATAAACAAGAAAAATAGCTGGGCTTGGTGGCGCATGCCTTTAATCCCAGCACTTGGGAGGCAAAGGGAGGCTGATCTCTGTGAGTTCAAGGTCAACCTTGCAAGACTCTATCCTTAAGAAAGATGTTATCTAGTCTCAGTTATTTTCTTTTTTTTTTTAAAGATTTATTTATTATGTATACATTGTTCTGCCTGTATGTATCCCCACAGGCCAGAAGAGGGCACCAGATCTCATTACAGATGGTTGTGAGCCACCATGTGGTTGCTGGGAATTGAACTCAGGACCTTTGGAAGAGCAAGCAGTGCTCTTAACCTCTGAGCCATCTCTCCAGCCCCCTCAGTTATTTTCTTATAGTGGCACAAGCAGACTGAGACAAAACCTAAATAAATGGAGAAATATACTGTGTTCATGGATGGAAATACTCAGTATAATCAAGATGTCCATGCTCTTAAGACTGAACCATGTACTAAACAATCCAGTATACTTTTAAATTCTTTTCATAAAAAGTAAAAAGTTGACACTAAGTTTTTATGGATATAAAATGACATAACCCAATCTTGCAACAGAACAATTCTAAAAGACTTACACTATCTGATTCAAGACTATAGTATCTGATTCAAAGCTACAGTAATCAAGGATGTGACCACAGGATTTACACATTAATCAAATGACTAGAAAACAGAACCAGCAATAAATCTACATATCCACAGACAATTCTTTTCTTACACAGGTATCTAGATAATTCAATGAAGGGAAGGTAACTTTTCAGTAGATGGTGCTGGAATCACTGGAGAGCCACCTTGGGGTGTGGCTTAAATACTGTGAGAAGAGGGTTGTGAATGTATGTGTGCGTGTGTGTGGAGGGATGCATTGGAGTGTGTGTTTGTGGAGGGGTAAGTTGGGTATGTGTGTGTGGGTGTGTGGAGGGGTGTATTGGGGTGTGCATGTATGTGTGTGTGTATGTGTGGAGAAGTGCATTGCGTGGGGGGGGAGTGCCAGTGGAGTTCTGTGTGTGTGTGTGTGTGTGTGTGTGTGTGTGTAGGAGTGAGTTGATGTATGTGTGTGTGTGTGTGTGTGTGTGTGTGTGTGTGTGGAGGGTACATTGGGTGTGTGTGTGTGTGTGTGTGTGTGTGTGTGTGTGTGTAGGGGTGCATTGCATGTGTGGGGTAGGACGGTGGTGTGTGTGTATAGTGGTGAGTTAGGGCATGTATATGCATATGTATGTATGGAAGGGTGCATTGGATGAGTGTGTGCGCGTGTGTGTGTGTGTGTGTGTGTGTGTGTGTGTGTGTGTGTGTACAAAATTATTGACATAATTTAAGATCTCAACCTACAACAGAAAAAACAAAAATGCTTAGCAAAACCGAGCACTGGTAAGAAAGTCCCTGGAACCCTGACACACTGGAAGCTCTCCCTGGCCATCAAGTGAGTCCCGAGGCATGTATGCTGGTCCCTCTGTGCCCAGGAGCTGGCACCTGCATCACCTGAGTTTGATGGTGACTCAGGATAAGAGCCCTTCATTCATATCTGCATTGGGGAAGGCAAAAGCTTGAAGATAGCAGGACTTTGCTATTTTGCAAAATGCCTTCACATTCTGAAGATACCATAAGTTTGCCAATTTGTAGAATAAACAGATTTTAAACAATTTTATATAATTATATAAATCTACATATATTTAACAAAATAATAACAATGCTACCATCAACTGTCTCATCAGTTCATAAAAATAAAAACTCTTCTTCTCCTCTTTGCCCTAAAAGAAAGAAGGTGCTCTCAAAACCATAGACTGTAGCTGTGTTTAGTAGGGGCAGGGATGATCGAGCACAGAGACTGGAGTCCAACCCCTAGTGTCCACATAACAAGTCAGGGGTGGCAATGCATATGTGTAATCTCAGTACCGGGAAGTGAGGCAGGTGATGCGCTGGACTCACTGGCCAGGTAGCCCTGCCTAATTGGCGAGGTCGCAGTGAGAGGCCATGTCTCAAAAGCAGGGAGAAATAAATGAATAAAATAAAAATACAGATTTAGTTCGGTGGTACACCACCTCTTCCCATTCTTGTTTCCATTTGGCCACTTTTGTGGATCGCCACACTAGAGCTATTCACTGGGGTCCAGAGGACCTGTGACAAAGAGCTATAACACTCTAAGAATAGTGCCTAATGCCTGTAATTCTAGCACTCAGGAGGCCGAGGCAGGAAAAATATCCTTAAGTTTTATGACAGCCTTGGCTACAGTGTAAGTACTTCTATCTTGAAGTACGGGGGGCTGGAGAGGGGGGGGAGGAGGGAGAAAGACGACTCTAACCAATCAGTTTTAACATCCAGCTGAAGCCTCTGTCAACATGAAGGGCAAGCATCGGTAAGCTTGCCCAGAAGTGAACTTCAATAATTTGCTCCCAGTAAATCAGCCTATGAACTCGATGTGCCTTCTGGGGGTTGAACATGAGGATGGAGCTCAGCACAGAGGCAGGGAGCCTGGGCCAGGGGCCAAAAGCACCACTTTGAAATGATGCTGTTGGAAACTGAGGACCACAAGGTAATGTTTCAACCTTACCTTGAGGTTGAAACTGTTTTTAAAATGCACAACTCCTGGAAGGTACACTAGCAAGGGAAATGAGAGAGGGAGAAAAGAGAAGGAGCAGACACTGAGTGAAACGGGAGTCAAGTGAAGAAATAAGACACAGCTTCGGGGCTGCTTTCGTGGGAGCTTGTATCTGGGCATTTTCAGTGAGTATCAGCAGAGCATAGGAAATGGTACCCTGAGAAGGGCAGGGGGACAGTTTCTCTCTACCCAAGAAGCAAGAACGGCTGCAAGTAGAGAAGGGACTGTGGGAGGAAGGGGCAGACCGTGGCTGGAAGGGCAGTGGGTGGCATCCACACACCAGCGGGGCAAAGTCCAGCCAGGAATAAAAAAAGCAAAGAGGACCAGGAGGGCAAAGGAACAGAAAGAGTGGAGAAGAAAGAAGCCATATTTTTGAAGGATGGTGGGGGCCTGAAGACCAGAAAGAATGGACATTCATCAGCACAGGAGTGTGTGAAAGAAAACAAGTCCTTCCCCTCCCAACGCCCATGTCCCTCACCATGGCTGCTGCCCTGTTAAGTATACTGCAGCCACTGCTGGGCCCAGAACAATGAGAGGACAGGAAGAGGACTTGCCTGAGCACACCTGGACACCAAGGTGGCCACTGCCAGCAGGTATGTATGTCATAGGCTGCCACCATGTGCCACTCCCCTGAGCATCCCATGAAACATTCAATTCATTGTGGAAAGTCAGCTCACACACACACACACACACACACACACACACACACACACGCACGCACACGCACACGCACACACACAGGGGCCTTGTCTCTGGCTGTTACTGAATTGAAACTGCTAATGACAACTCTGAGTACACTAGCAAGGAAATGACAGAGAGAGGAGAAAGAAAGGAGCAGCACTGAGTGACGGGAGTCAAGTGAAGAAATAAGACACAGCTTCGGGGCTGCTTTCGTGGGAGCTTGTATCTGGGCATTTTCAGTATCAGCAGAGCATAAGAAATGGTACCTGAGAAGGCAGGGGACAGTTTCTCTCTACCAAGAAGCAAGAACGGCTGCAAGTAGAGAAGGGACTGTGGAGAAGGGCAGACCGTGGCTGGAAGGGCAGTGGTGGCATCCACACACCAGCGGGCAAAGTCCAGCCAGGAATAGAAAAAAGCAAAGAGGACCAGGAGGGCAAAGAACAAAAGAGAACAAGAGTGGAGAAGAAAGAAGCCATATTTTTGAAGGATGGTGGGGCCTGAAGACCAGAAAGGAATGGACATTCATCAGCACAGGAGTGTGTGAAAGAAAACAGTCCTTCCCCTCCCAACGCCCATGTCCCTTACCATGGCTGCTGCCCTGTTAAGTATACTGCAGCCACTGCTAGACCAGAACAATGAGAGGACAGTGCTGGACCCTGCACCAATGCCACGCACAGTGTCAGCTCCCATGCCACTCTGAGCATCCATGAAACATCAACATTGTGAAAGTCAGCTCACACACACACACACACACACCACACACACGCACACGCACCCACCCACCCCACACACACCCGTCTCGCTGACTGAAGTCCAATCACCGAGGGACCAACTCTTCCTCCACCAATGGGCCAGGTTCCCAGCCAGCCACTGACATCCCTGCTGCAGCCAGTGAGTCGTAGTTTACAGCCATGTTAGTTCTGCTTCCTTTCTTCCATCTTGTCTCAAAGCTCCGCCTTGTTAACCAGTCCCTGGCCACCCCTTCAGCTGTCTTACCCAGCTCGCGCCCTTCAGTTCTTGCCTACTTCTCTTTGTTGACCTCTACTTCTATCTGCTAGCTATTCACCATCCTCTATCTTAGACATTCATATTGGACATTCAACTTATGGAAAGCCAGCCAAGTAGCCCTTGGCAGAGCGGCCTCCCTTCTTCATGCTTCATTTATGCTCATTTTTCAAACTTCACCTCCACCACTCATCAGCACAAACCACCTTGTTCTGGTCTCTGTGGGAGGTGATGCTAACACCGTGTGTCTGGTGAAGGCATCAATCAGGTCTACCTAGTTGTCACTCACTGCAGTTGCCCAACCCCAGGGCCTTACTGAGGTCCTTCAAGGCGTGTATCAAGGCCGGTTAAGGATGCTGGTGTACAAGAGGACCAGCTAAGGCAATTCACAGCGAAGCTTGAAAAAAAAACATAGAAGGAAGACTAATCTAGTTATTCTGAAGGGGGCACACTGCTTTAGCAAGATATCAAAATATTGGAGAAAAAGGGAATAATATAGAACAACATGGGCATGTGTTTTAAACAATGTAAGCACCCTCTGGAGGCAGAGGAGGTGCCGGTACCACACCTTCTGAACACCAGAGGGCGCTGCTAGGGGAGCTTAATAGACCTCCCTCACCCACACAGACTGCAGCCCTACCCCAGCCCCAGCTCAGCTTCCAAATGACGTGGGTGTGCATCTCTGAGTCTGTTTCCCTCACTACCTGAGATGCAGCTCAGCAGACAATGAAGGTGAAAGGTGGCATGTAATTTGAGACGACGTTGCTCTGCTCCATGATGAAGGCCTCAGCTGTTGTAGGGGGAGATGTTTTACATTCACGTGCTAACCCCAAATCCTAAAACATCAACTGCAATTGTGCAAAAGATCAAGAACCTGTATTTAACTGGTTTCATTTTCATCAAAGCACATATATCCTCTTTGAATTGAATCACACTATCAGAAAGAGCTGTGTCTCCCATAGGGCCACCCATTCCACTGACCTTTCATTAAGTCCTGCTTTGAGCTTGACACTATATAAGTGTCATGGAAAACACAGATGTAGGTCACCTGTCCCTTATTCTGATAAAAACAGGAAGCACCCACATGACCTCTCAGCTCCCACTGTTCCTTGTCCTAGCCCTGTCCTTTCCGGGTACCAATCCCCCA